>NC_053494.1:150716104-151016104 GCF_905171775.1 Rana temporaria
TGACAAACTCCAATAGCAGCCACCGCTGGCTGTATTACTGCACCCGCCGTAGTAAAGGATGCTTTTAAAAGCGTCTCCAAACGCTTATCAACCGGTTCTTTAAACACCTGTATGTTTTCTACCGGGCAAGTCAAGGACTTATTTACACAGGAGATGGCGGCATCCACCACTGGGAGAGTCCACTTTTTGGCAAATTTTTCTTCCATAGGATAGACGACGGAAAATTTTTTAGGTGGTAAAAAGATTCTGTCTGGTCGTGCCCAATCCTGGAAGATTACTTCCTCTAAAAGAGGATGGACTGGAAAAACAGCGCTACTGCGAGGCGTTTTCAAAGAGCCTAAAGATGATACGGCCGGACCCTGAGGTTCCGGTAAAGGCAAATTAAACGCCAAGTGGACCATGTCTGTCAGAGAATGAACCCAGAAGCTTTCCGCTTGGGAGGCCGAGCAAGGCTCTTCATTAGCCGAACCCTCAACCTCTGAACCAATTTGGTCCCGGTCCAAATGATCCTCCTGCAACTCAAATCCCCCCGGGGAGAGAACCTCAGCATCTGAGGGTCCACACTCAGGCGACGGAGACCTAGTCCGCTTTTTACCCGGTGTAGATTTGGCTATCATAGCCGCCGCGCGCGCGCCCCTGTTGCGGAGGATGGGGCCACGCCGGAAGCGTCTGACATGCTGGAGGAGGACACCGCACGGCACCCAGACAGGTAAGGCCTCAGGTGAGTCACTGACCCCCCAGTCCTGGGAAAGCATAGCTAACACACAGCTCCTTTCCCAACCCAGCGCCCAGCAGACAATTTACAATGCAACACATATCTTTAGGAAGATCACACATGGGAGCCCATACACAGACCATCCTGTCTCTTTGATAGACATAGTGGCCCAAAACTGCCAATGCAAGAGCATACTCAGGCACATCCCCCAAAGATCTCCCTAGAGAGCCTGCCGACGAACCAAGTCCCGCAGGCCCCCCCTTTCTTACCTGCTCCATGCCGCAGGACTTTGCATAGCAAGCGGTCCAATCTTCCCCCATCTCCGTGGGTGGCGTACTAGACCTTCAGGCCCTGGGGTCCTAAAAAGGAACCCACTGTCCTGGGCCCATATAGCACCCTGGCAAACAGGTTACCTTAGGTACCGCAGAGGTTCTAAGTCCTGGGCCCAGGGTCCAGCTCTCTAAAAAGAGAAGCATTATGGGCAAAACCCCACGGTTTGGGGCCCGGGTACTGTCCACTTTGGCTCTGAGGCACCTTGGACAGATCCGGTTAGCCTGCCTTGATCCCAAGGATGTAGGAGACAAGCTATTCCATGACCAACACCTAAGACACTGGCGAAAAAACTGAGGTACTCCTCCTATGGGAGGGGGTTATATAGGGAGGGGCACTTCCTGTTTGAGATTGCCAGTGTCCATCACCTGAAGGTACTCCATATAACCCACATAGTAATGAATATGCTGCTCTGTGTCCCGTGATGTACGAGAAAGAAATAGGCTTCATAGAAAAAACGCAAGAAAAAACGAAGTCTCCCAGAGTGCATGGAAGGGAGGAATCCCTCCGGAGTTCATAGAGCAATGGCTGCTTGAGATATTTGAAAAGCAGAACTTCACAGCTTTCTCTGCGGTGGAACGTGTGCACGGGATTCCTGCTAGACCACTTGCTGCTCGAAACCTTTCCGCACCCGTTTATTTTAGCGATGCTTCACTACAGAGCTAGAGACAAAATCCTTGCTTTAGCCCATACTAAGGGTAATGTTGAAGTTAATGGATCCAAAGTCTCCTTTTCAGACTATTCAGTTGAGGTCTCCCACCATTTTGCCAGCAGGAACCTGTTCCGTTTTTTTGTGTTTTAGGATGTTAGATTGGTTTAAATCGTTTTATTTTTCTTTGTCTGTTTGCTCACATGTGGCCTTGTAGGCTGCACTTGCCCGGCAACATGCCCACACTTTGCACGCTGTCCAGACTTTTACACAAGTTTACCCTATAGCTCACATTCACATGCTTTTGCCACAGAATGTTTTCAAGCACCCTTGGGACAGGGAACTTTGATCTGCCTGCAAACCGGGTTCTCCGCTACAATATTTGCATTTTATCATGTACTTTAGTGCCAATTCACACCAGATGCAGTTCCGTTCACTTTTTTTCTGCACAAAATGCATGCACAGCGTTTTCCATGTATTCCAATGGCTCTAGTTTACACCATGCAGTCAGTTTCTGCATAATGGCTACTGAACTTGCACTGCTATATTGGAATAAGAGGTATTAAGGACCCTCTCAAGAGAAGCGGACCAGTTTTAGTACTCTGGCACAATATGGTTCCTCAATTGCTTGCTTGCAGGAATAAACATCTCACCCATGGAACAATATCTGTTACAGAACAGGACCAGGACCCTACTCAATACCATTCTCTATATTCTGCTTATGCTAGAGGCACTAGTAATTTGATCTCATCCAACATTCATTTTTCCTGCAATCATACAGTGATCGATCCCCAGGGCAGATATATTTTACTGGTGTGTACAATCTTTTCTTTGCCAAAAGTATCGCAGTGTGAAAGTGTCCTTAACGGGCACCAGGTGGCAATTGTGACCTGGCGCCCGTGCCCGCTGGTAATTGAGGCCGCAAAGCCGCGGCCTCAATTACCGGCCGACGCCGGCCCGCCACAATCGCGGGGAGGCACAGGATTCGCGACGGCCGGTAATTGAGGCCGCGGCCTTGTGAAGTCCCAAGCTTCCTATTGTGACCTGGCGCCATCTGGTGGTGGCCGGTGGCATTACAAGTAAAACCAGTTCTAATGTGTAATTTTTCACTGCCATCTCCTTCCCTCTAATTAGAACCCCCAAAAATTATATATATTTTTTATTCTAACACCCTAGAGAATAAAATGGCGATCGTTGCAATACTTTCTGTCACGCCGTATTTGCGCAGCGGTCTTACAAGCGTACTTTTTTGGGGAAAAATACACTTTTTTTAATAAAAAAATAAAACAGTAAAGTTATCCCATTTTTTTTTTATATTGTGAAAGATAATGTTACGCCGAGTAAATAGATACCCAACATGTGACGCATCAAAATTGCGTCCGCTCGTGGAATGCCGACAAACTTTTACCCTTTAAAATCTCCATAGGTGACGTTTAAAAAAATTCTACAGGTTGCATGAGCTAGAATTATTGCTCTCGCTCCAACGATCGCGGCGATACCTCACTAGGGGTGCAACGGATCAAAAAACTCACAGTTCGGATCAGGAATTCTCCCCCACTGTAATATCCACATCCCCCCCCCCCACTGTAATATCCACATCTCCCCCCCCCCCACTGTTCACCCCCACCAACTATAGTACCCCCTCAGTGCAGACACCCCCGCTCCTCTCAGTACAGAGACCCCCCCCTCCAGGTAGTAGCGACAGACACTCTCTCCCCCCCCCCCCTCGGGCAAGACCCCCCACCCTCAGGTAGTACAGACTCTACCAGCGTGTGTCCCACGAGTGCGGGCTCCTCCTCTGTGGGTGTAAACAGAGGAGGGCCGCCGCGGCCGGGTGTACCAAGATGGCCGCGGCTCCGGAGCTAGGGGAGGGGGGGGGAAAGAGAGAGAGAGAATATAAGTCCTTACATTTAAGGAGCACCTGTCATTTTAGATCCACATATATTACTTAAACTCATTACTCACATGTAATGAGCAATATAAATTGGTCTGTATTCTTTGAAAATGTTACTTTCTCTTAACGTCCTTGGACGGACACAGCCTTCTCAAACCTTGACAAGTGGGTTATGTTCCTGTTCACAGGAGAGGACTAGGCAGAAACATGTTGGATTTTTAGATACATGTTACAATGTGATGGTTTACATTGTGGAGAAATGAGCCTGACAATCGCAGGCTGTGGCCTCCCCTTACACTATTTTTCTCTTGGCGTCAAGAAAACACATCAGACGTGAATCATGCTTATAATAGAGGAAAGAGGCAGCAGATGAAAATTACACTTAGTGCTCTGGGTTAAGACAAAGTACACACTATAGAGCAGGGATATGCAATTAGCAGACCTCCAGCTGTTGCAGAACTACAAGTCCCATGAGGCATAGCAAGACCGACAGCCACAAGAATGACACCCAGAGGCAGAGGCATGATAGGACTTGTAGTTTTGCAACATCTGGAGGTCCGCTAATGGCATATCCCTGCTATAGAGGGATAAGCTTTGTACACATTTCATGTCTGATGTTTACAACCGCTTTAGACCCCCTTTTACACGATAAGCCCGCTTGGATCCGCCTGTCCTTTTTCAAGCGGATCTGAGTGGGCCATCCATTGACTCCTATTGGCAGGCAGATATCAACAGAGATGTTTCCGGACACCCATCTGCCATCCGATCAAGACAGAAATATGGCAATACGTCTGCCATTCATCTTGGCCCATCGGATTGGATGAGATCTGATGAAAATGGACATGCTGTCAGTTTTTGTCCGATCTCCCCATAGAGATCAGTGGGGCTCTGACAGGTCCCTCCCCTGAGCAGAGACTGACCTGTCATCTGCCAGCTCAGCTGAGATCAACGTAGCAATCTCCCGCTGAGCAGGCGGACTCTGCTGAGTGGATCTGCCCCTTGTAACAGGGGCCTTAAAGTTGAACTCCAGGCTTACCTCTCGTCTTTACATAATTGCACAGGCTCCTCATTATAGTGAAATTGTTTACTCTGATGTCACTGTACACCAAGCTCCACCCAGGGTGGATTAGAGGCTGCAGCAAGTCAGATAGGCCCTGCCTCATTTCCTGGCTGTTGGACATCTAGACTCTTCCTTCCCAGCCTAACTGGTCTACTAGCCCTTTCATTCACTGGAATAACATTTTTTTCATATAGGACGCTCAGCATTACCTTAGACCAGGGGTCTTCAAACTTTTCAAACAAAGGGCCACTTTATTGTCCTTCAGACTTTAGGAGGGCCGGGTTGTGGCCAGCAGGGGCAGGAAATGTCACCGGCATCCAGCATCAATGAGAAATATGGCCTCAGGTTTGGTGGTCAATAGGAGGATAAGTATTCCCCCTATTAGTAAGAGGGATAGTATTCCATCATTGGTATCAGTGGAATATATAGTGCTCCAGAGGGAGAAATAGTGCCTCCTATCAGTGGGAGAAATGTTGCCCCAAGGGCCGGATAAAGGCTAGCAAAGGGCCACATCTGGCCCTCGGGCCGCAGTTTGGAGACCCCTGCCTTAGACCTTCACCCACCCATCATGAATTGTTGACATTTGCATACCTCCTCCCTAGGGTTAGCCCACTGCTTGCATCAGGTCTGAGGGCCCCTAAAAAAGGAGCACACAGCAGCACCTTGCCAACCCCTCCCACCAGACAATCTGCCTGTATAAAGAAGCCAGTGATTAGGTCACTCCATTTTAAAATAAAAAGGTATGTAATAATTTTTATTTATTTTTTCAAATTTCATAAGAATGTTGATTAGTGGAGATGAGGCAGGGAAGGGTAAATAGAAGCAGATTAAACTTCGTCCTTAAGCAGCTGGTAGCACAAAATTAAATCATGATTCTGATGACAAAACCTTGATGCGAAAACCGCTCTCCTTGATTTGTTCTGGTAGAAACATTTAAGACATATAGCACAGACAATGTCACTAGCTCATTACAGCTCTTTCACAAGTGCCAGCTGATCTGTAAACCAGCCCAGCTCTGCCCACTCACCAACAGAAATGTGTACCTCGTCTGTACAGAAAATTCACATGGTGCCAAATAATTATTTTGAAGGTTTAAATTGCAGCCTGTCTGGGGGAAAAACTGGATTCAAACAAATACTTTTTGGTCACCCTGGCAACCAGTTTCAAGAGTAGAGCGTAGCTCGGTGTGATTCCAACCATTACTGAATATGAGCATCCTACAGCACAGCCTCCTCGAAAGGAAGATAAGAAAAGCTGGGATACTAGAGCTCCGAATCCATCTTGGGTTATCGTTTCATTAATAGAATGTGCATTGCCAGATTAGAAAGAGACTGCTTGTACCCAAAAAGCCCACAAAGCAATACACAAATGAAATTTAGGCGGCTTAATAAAGCGATGTTTATGTAGCAGCATAACTAACAACTACAGCATGGTAACAGCAATCAGCGATGGAAAGTGTATAAACTACTGCAGCCAATTATTTTCCAAAGTCACATGGAAATCACATTTAGTCAAAAGATTTGATGTTACTTTACACGGGTATCTGAAATTTTTATTTTGGTTTGCCGGTGTACAGGGGACAAAATCGCAAGTACTGAGCTACTAGCCAGGCCTCAAGGGTTACTTGCCACCAGTTTCTGCAATTTGTTGAATACAATATGGTGTTAAGCCAAGTAAATAGATACCAAACATTTCATGCTTTAAAATTGTGCACAACCTTGCAACAACGAAAAATTACATACATTTTACTATACATAGGTGGCACTTTAAAAAGCTTTTGCAGGTTACCTCTTTAGATCTACACAGAAGATCTGGTGCTAGAATTACTGCCCATGATCTGATGCATGAGCATCCTTATTGCTGTCACAAGGAATATAAACATCCTTGTGACAGCAATAGGCATGCGACAGGTACTCTTTATGGAGAGATCTAGGCATGGAAGAGGCATCATCCTGGTAGAGCCATTTCAAGTCTAGTGATGTATGGGTATATCACTGATCGGCAAGTAGTTAAATAACAAACATGTAATACTTACCTGCTATGTGCAATAGTTTTGCACAGATCAACCCTGATCCTCATTTTTTTGGATCCCCCTCCTGGCGTTCCTGCCCCCCCCCCCTTGCTGAGTGCCCCCATAGCAAGCCGCTTACTATGGGTGCACTCATGCAAGCTCACTCCCAAGCTGTGCTCTATGCGTCCATGGAAACGCACAGCGTGGCCTGGCCCCATCCCTGCTCCCTCCGCACTAGCTTTGAGTGCCTGCAGCAGGAGCCAATGGCTCTCGCCGTTTTCTCTGAGCCAGTTAGGAGAGAAATAGAGCAGTGGTGCTGCTCTTGTGCACGCTGCTCGATCGAGATCGGGCTCAGGTAAGTAGAAGGGGGGCTGGGGAGAAAGCTTCATACAGGTTATTTTCTATCTTAATGCAGAGAATGCATGCAAATCGGATAGAGTATGGTACAGCACTATATCTGCACAGAACATGTCACCCTCCAAAAGGTGAAGGACTGCTTAAAAAGGAGGAGACTGCTTAAAAGTTATAAAGACCACCAAGAGATTTATGATAAGAATGTTAAAAGCCTCAGTGACTGGGAGAGAGACTATGCCTAAAATTGTTGCTCAAGTACTTCACCAGTGAGAGAACTGAAAAAGTAAAACTCCCAGGACATGAATACAGTCTGTCATAAGGCATATGGGGGGGGGGGGGGGCGAGACTGTAAAGCCAGGTTGTCTAATAATGGTAAAATAGAGCATTCTGGCCATCAGACTTTCAAGGCTTTGTTCACACAGGCTTCAGTTTGTAAAAAAGGGATTTTTAATACAGCTTACCTGTAAAATCCTTTTCTTGGAGTACATCACGGGACACAGAGCGGCATATTCATTACTATGTGGGTTATATGGAGTACCTTCAGGTGATGGACACTGGCAATCTCAAACAGGAAGTGCCCCTCCCTATATAACCCCCTCCCATAGGAGGAGTACCTCAGTTTTGTAGCAAGCAGTATGCCTCCCAAAATGGTCCCCATAAGAGGGGTGGGAGCTCTGTGTCCCGTGATGTACTCCAAGAAAAGGATTTTACAGGTAAGCTGTATTAAAAATCCCTTTTTCTTTCTCGTACATCACGGGACACAGAGCGACATATTCATTACTATGTGGGATGTCCCAAAGCAATGCTTACAATGAGGGGAGGGAGACATCTTCCCAAGACAAAAGGATTTAATTTAGAGATATATTTAACTCATAATAAATCCAACTTAGTTGAGAAAAAATAATTTTAAATTTTACTCAAAAGGGAGCCCCCGGAATCCGAGGGTCTCAAACTGCAGCCTGCAGCACTGCCTGCCCAAAGGCCGTATCAGTATTCCTTCTTACGTCCAACTGGTAGAACTTTGTAAACGTGTGGACAGAAGACCAGGTTGCCGCCTTGCAAACTTGAGCCATAGAGATCTGGTGGTGTGCTGCCCAGGAGGCGCCCATGGCCCTAGTAGAATGAGCCTTTAATGATAACGGAGGAGGCAACCCTTTCAAGCCGTAGGCCTGAGTAATTAACTGTTTAATCCACCTCGAGATGGTGGATTTTGCAGCTGCCTGCCCCTTCTTGGGCCCATCCGGTAAAATGAACAACACATCTGTTTTCCGGATCTTCTCTGTAGCTTTAAGATAGGCCTTCATGGCCCTGACAATATCCAAGGTATGCAGCAACCCTTCCTTTCTGGAAGTAGGTTTAGGAAAGAAGGATGGTAATACCAAATCCTGGTTTAGATGAAAACTGGATATAACCTTTGGTAGGAAGGAAGGATGAGGGCGGAGAACGACCTTGTCCTTATGTAAAATAAGATATGGTTCCTTACAGGATAAGGCTGCCAGTTCCGATACTCTTCTGGCGGAAACTATGGCGACCAAAAATACTAACTTCCTTGTCAGTAAAACCAAAGGAATTTTAGCCAACGCTCAAAAGGTTGTTTCTGTAAACTTGACAGAACAAGATTTAAATCCCACGGACAAAGCGGGGATTTAACTGGAGGATTAATACGTAAGACCCCTTGCATGAAGGTCTTAACCAGCGAGTGGGTGGCCAGCGGCCGCTGAAACCACACTGACAAAGCTAAAATCTGTCCTTTGATAGTGCTTAATGCCAGTCCTTTATCCACTCCTAGCTGGAGAAAACGTAATACTCTATCGATGGTAAACTTACGAGAAAGCCATAGCTTGGACTCACACCAGCCTACATAGACCCTGTAATAAATCACCCTAGAGACCGGTTTCCTGGCTCTGATTAGGGTAGAGATTACTTTCTGAGACAGACCTTTACCCCTGAGAATCAGGGATTCAGCTTCCAGGCCGTCAAGTTTAGATGCCGTAAGGCAGGGTGGAGGATCGGACCTTGCGATAGCAGGTCTGGTCGTAGAGGAAGAGTCCAAGGGTCTCCCACTACCATCTTTAGGATTAGTGAACACCATGCCCTTCTGGGCCATGCTGGAGCTACCAGGATGACTGGTATGTGCTCCACCCTGATCCTGCGCAGCAGGCGGGGTAGTAACTGAAGCGGGGGAAATGCATAAAGAAGTTTGAACTGATGCCAAGGGCAAACCAGCTCATCGGTTCCGCAGGCCATCGGGTCCCTTGAGCGGGATATGAACCTGTCTAGCTTCTTGTTGAGTCTCGATGCCATGACATCCACGTCCGGCACTCCCCATCTCTGGCAGAGTGTCTGAAAGACCTGTGGGTGTAGAGACCATTCCCCCGGCAACAGAGTCTGGCGACTTAAGAAGTCCGCCTGAAGGTTGTCCACTCCTGAAATGAATATTGCCGATATGCAGGGCACATGAGCTTCTGCCCACAGGAGAATCAAGCTCACCTCTCTCTGAGCGGCTTGACTCTTGGTTCCCCCCTTGGTGATTTATGTATGCCACTGCCGTGGCATTGTCCGATTGAATTCTCACCGGGAACCCCTGCAACTTGGACGTCCAAGCCCTGAGGGCTAGTCGAGCAGCTCTGAGCTCCAAGATGTTGATGGGCAACTGCTTCTCTGGCTTTGCCCAAGTACCTTGGCGAGTGCAACCATCCAAAATTGCTCCCAGCCCGTCAGGCTGGCGTCTGTGGTTACTATCTTCCAAGCCACTGGGCTGAAAGACTTCCCCTTCAGTAGATTCTGAGGGTCTAACCACCAACACAGACTTTGTCGGACTCTTGATGAGAGCGGCAAAGGGATATCTAAGGCCTGTGGCCTCCTGCTCCATGCTGACAGGATGGCTGCCTGCAGGATGCGAGTGTGGCTCTGGGCGTACGGTACCGCCTCGAATGTGGCCACCATCTTGCCTAGTAACCGCATACATAGGCGAACAGTTGGTTCTTTCTTGCTTAGAACCAGTAGGATTAATTCCTTGATGGCTTTGACCCTTATCAGAGGCAGAAACACCCTCTGTTGTTCTGTGTCTAATCTCATGCCAAGATATTCCAACTGCCTTGTGGGCTGGAATGCTGACTTTTCTCGATTTAGGACCCAGCCGAACCTCTCGAGGTACTGAACTGTGAGGGCCACTGCTCGTTCCAAGCCAGGAGACGAGTGATCTATGACTAGGATGTCGTCCAGGTATGCTAGGATCGTGACCCCTTGGATCCTTAGATTGGCTAGGATTGGAACTAGGACCTTCGTAAACACCCGGGGGGCCGTAGCCAACCCGAAGGGAAGCGCCACGAATTGGAAATGACGCAGAGCCACCGAGAAGCGTAGAAATCTTTGATGTGGCTGGTAAATTGGAACATGAAGGTAAGCATCCTTTATGTCTATGGATGCCATAAAGTCGTCCTTCTGAAGTGCGGCAGCTGCTGACCGCACGGATTCCATCCGAAATGAGCGGACCTTTAGGTATGCATTCACCATTTTTAAGTCCAAAATTGGCCTGACATCGCCGTTGGACCTTTGGGATGATGAATAGGTTGGAGTAGAAACCTAGCCCCTGTTCTTGGACTGGTACCTCTACTATTACCTCCTGAGAGAGTAGATGATTCAATGCCGCTATTAATGCGGCTCCCTTCTTCGGATCGTTTGGTACCCTTGACTCCTGAAAATGAGGAGGAGGAAACCTTAGGAAGTCTAATTTGTAGCCTGTAGCCACGGAAGACCGTACCCATCTGTCGGGAATGCTGGCCTCCCAAACCTCTGCAAAGAGACGCAGTCTTCCCCCCACCTTCGTGGGTGGGGGCGCCCCTTCATAAGGCCGGCTTGGGGGCTGGCTTTGCTGGCTTGCGAAACCACTGCTTCTTGCCTCCGGCGGCCTGTCCCTGCGACTTGTTAAAATTTGATCTTGCAGGAGGCCGTCGATACGGTTTGGTATTGGAAGGCCCCTGCCCAGGGGAGTACTATCGTTTAAACGCAGGCCCCCGAAACTTCTTCTTGGTGGGCAAAAAAGTACTTTTTCTGCTTGAAATGGTCTGAATGTATTTATCCAGGTCTTCTCCGAAGAATCGTCCTCCATGGAAGGGGAACCCTACCAGGAGCTTCTTGCATGGGGGCTCTGCCTCCCAGCTCTTTAACCATAAGAGTCTTCTCATATGGATAAGGGATAACGATAAATGTGACGCTTGCTGGATAGAATCCTTAAATCGCATCTACTGTAAAGCGTATGGCCCTAGGGACATCCGAAAATCTTTCTGCCTGCTGGGCAGGAATAAGTTTAAGCATCTGCTTAGCTTGATCCGATAATGCTTGTGCAACCCCAATTGCAGCCACAGCTGGCTGCACTACTGCCCTTGCAGTAGTGAAGGAGGTTTTAAATAGCGTTTCCAAGCGTTTATCAACCGGATCCTTGAACACCTGTATGTTTTCTACAGGGCATGTTAAAGATTTGTTAACACATGAGATGGCTGCGTCCACAGCCGGGGCTGCCCATCTCTTGGAAAATTTCTCTTCCATAGGATATAAGGCAGAGAATCTTTTAGGTGGTACAAAGATTATATCTGGCTTGGTCCAATCTTGGAACATAACTTCCTCTAGCAGAGGATGGATCGGAAAAACCGCATTGCTTTGAGGCGCTATTAGTGAGCCCAAAGCTGAAACCGTTGATACTTGGAGATCTGGTACTGGCAAGTTGAATGTCCTATGGACCAAGTCTGTTAATACTTGAACCCACCAGCTCTCCCCTTGGGAGGCTGCGCCAGACTCCTCCGTACCCGGATCCTCGATCCCTGAACCTACTTGGTCCTTGTCCAAGAGGTCGTCCAATTCCCCTGCGGAAGGGGCCTCCTCATCTGAGGGTTCACGCTCGGGCGACGGAGATCTATTCCGTTTTCTGCCCCGCATAGCCTTGGCTATCATTTTCTCCATTCTTTTTTCCATCTCCTTTAGAGAGGTGGACAGTACCTCGTCCGTGACCACCCTAGGGTTGGACTGACCCGTGCCAGCTCCAGCCCCAGATCCCGATGGTCCCACCAAGGCTCCCTCTGGGGAAAGCAGCGGCTGCCATGGTATAATACCGAGGTACGCCCGCTATTTAACGGTGTTTGGAAAAATAAATAAATAGTTATTGCCCAAAAACCCTTTTTTGGGGGGAAAAAAAAATGCCTTCTTTCTTATGAACCTGGTTTGTTTCTTTTTCTCTTTTTTTTTTTTTTTTAAACCAAAGAAAGAAAGACCATTCTGTCCCCTTTAGTAGTATTGCCAAAAAACTGCTGAAAAAGAAACACCTATCTCTAGGGTAAAGGACAGTCTTTTCAAGACTGTAATACTCTTCTTTGGCCACTGTGTGTCCTCGGCGCCCCACGTTGCCGCTCTGGTCCTTCCTCTCTCAGTTCCAACACTCACTGAGCTGGGAACATATTTGGAAGGGCCGCCCCTTCCTTTTACCTACAGGCCCGCCCTTCCCCTATCAGCAAACGGCGCGAAATTGCGCCCATATCACGGGGACGCGCGCGCCCGCCGGCGCGGGGGGGGGGGGGGCCACACGAGGAGGTCAGAGGCTGATCCTGCCGTCCAGGCCAGGATCCACAGAGCGGCATGTTTTTCCCTGCAGCAACCGCCTGGACCTCTCTGAGCAGGCTTGCAGGTAGGAGCATTCACTCCCAGCTTTTTTTTTTTATTTTTTTTTTTACATAAGAAACCTCAGTAGATTCCCAGGGGCTTCTCTTAGAGAGAATTGTCACTATACACACAGGCCCTTTTTCAATGCTTTCTAGCACCAGTTGCAATACTACCAGGGAGGTCACCATTATGGGGAATATATACATATAGAGTCATCCTATCCTAAGATATGTGACTCACCTTGCCAGATGCAGCACATAAACTTTAGGCATGTCCCACTGTGACCTCTCCCCAGAAAACCTGCTGCAAACCAAGTTCCGCAAGTTTCCCCTTCACTTACCTGCTCCATGCCGCAGGACTTTGCACAGCAAGAGGTCCAATCTTCCCCCATCTCCGTGGGGCGTCTAGACCTTCAGGCCCTGGGTTCCTATGAAGGATCCACTGTCCTGGGCCCATATAGCACTCTGGCAACAGAAACATTAGGCCCCCAAAGGTTTCTAAGTTCTGGGCCCAGAGTCCAGCTCTCTGTGACAGAAAGCATTATGGGCTATACCCCAATGGTTTGGGGTCCGGTTGCTGACCACTTTAGCACTGAGGCCTTTGGACAGAACCGGTTAGCCCACCTTAATCCCAAGGATGTGGAGGCAAGCTAAACCATGACCAACACCTAAGACACTGGCGTAAAAACTGAGGTACTCCTCCTATGGGAGGGGGTTATATAGGGAGGGGCACTTCCTGTTTGAGATTGCCAGTGTCCATCACCTGAAGGTACTCCATATAACCCACATAGTAATGAATATGCCGCTCTGTGTCCCGTGATGTACGAGAAAGAAAGAGCAGTGTGAACAGAAGGGTTTTACAGAACTATGCTGCAATTGAGAATGTTTGGCACTCAATTGCAGCATAGTCCCATTAACCCCTATTGGCGAGTTTGCCAGGTGGTGAAGCCTGTCAAACTCAGGAAGCAAAGTTAAATTTAGTGAAAAATGCGTACATCCCCCTCAAGCGGGGGGGGGGGGGTGGTGTGGTAGTAGCTGTGGCTCAAACACCTGTTTTACTGCCTGAGCCCTTAAAGTACCACTCAGCTTCAAGTGGTTCTAAAGGGTCAAGGTTTTTTACCTTCATGCATTCTATTCATGAAGGTTAAAAAGCCTCTGAGAAGCAGCCCCCTGCAGCCTCCCCAATACTTAACCTGAGCCCCATTGCATTCCAGTGATGTGATGTGCATAAGAGCCTCAGCTCTCCGTGGACTCTCCCTCTTCATTAGCTGGGACAGCAGCGGGAGCAACTGACTCACATCGGCCGATGTGAATGGATACGCAGAGCAGCGGCTTTGGAGTGAGCCTGCTTGGGTGACCCAATTGCAAGCTGCTTACTGTGGGGGCACTGAGCAGGAGCGCCAGCGGGAGACCCAAAAAGGAGGAGGATCAGGGCTGCACAGAGCAGGTGTGTATATGTTTATCAATAAACCAAAAAAAAAAAGCCTTTATCACTACTTTCAGCCTGGGAATGCTAAACACAAATCTTATTGGGAGTGCTGTCACTTTAGGCCAGGTTCACATATGTGCGGCTGCGGTTTGCAGTCCAGTGCATTTCTGTTCACTGGTTCTGGTGCAAATTCTTGCCTGAGTTCGCACCTGAACACCAGACTCCCCCCAATAAAAAAAAGAAAAAAAAAAAAGAAAAAAGCACAAAACCCTTTTTTATACCACACAGCGGTCGCCCCGGACATGCGAGAACCAGCTCTATTGAGAGATGGTCACATTTACATGTAAACAAGATGTGGTTTAAAAAAACGCATCCAATTCGCATATATGTGAACCGAGCCTTAAACAGGCTACTAGTAGGCTTTGGCATGATTTGAAGCTTGTTGAAAGTCTGCTAGCAGTTTGTTTAAAAGTGACAGTCATCACTCCCATTTAACATTTCCAAACATCCGTTATGTTGCATTTAGATGTTGCATTTAGAGGGTTGAAACAAACCATTTCACTCTGACAAAGGTGCTTATAATAGTAAGTTTTTATTCCACCAAGTAAGAACACAATAGCTCAATGGAAGCGATTTCCCCATCCACCTCAAATATGTGGATGGGGAAATAATTATATTTTGCGAATGCTTTTTGCTAAAGCCCCTGAGCAAAAAAAATGCATACAGACTTTTATCAGAGTTTAGGAGCAGCGGCATGTAAAATGCTCCTCTCTGGAACACAGAATCGTTTTGGCAAAAAAACAACATGCATGAACGCTATGAGCTCCGACGTCAGCCAGTGAGATCACATGGCCGTTCGGCTTCTCCCGCAGAAGCCCCGTCTCTTAGCTGTAAAGTGGTCGCGAGTTATGCAACAGGCCTGAAGATAGCTGTAAATAGGTATTTAGAATGCAATTTTTTTTTAAAATAACTTCTATAGTGTGGCATGCCAAGCTCTAATATAGGGTCTGGCAGTGACAAATTTTAGGTTTTTAATAATAGTGGAGGGATTGAGGGGGAGAGAGGAGAGCAGAGGGGACAGCTGCGTATGATGGAGGGATGCACTCTGACCACGGTGGTCAGTAGCCCTGGTTATCATGGTCAGAATAGAGAGGGCATACAGTAAGTGGCAAGTTCAGGGAGTTTTTTTTTTTTAAGTTTAGAGGGGGGGGGCAGATTACACAGCACAAGCACTGTGCTGTTTAATCTGCTTTATGGGACAAGGATGTGTATTTTTTAAATATATTTTTTGGAGTTAAAACACTTTAACCCTTTGATTTGACTCTGATGTCAACCCCTTCCCTGCCAGTGTCATTAATACAGTGACAGTGCATATTTTTAGCACTGATCACGGTGTCAAAATCCATGCAAGATCGAAAGGTCTGGTATAGATCAACAATGGGGGCTGGAAACACTCCTGGAAAACACCAACATGAAGCACATGTATAGTATAATGAGTCCACATAACTGACTAACCACACTTACTAGCATAGTATTAAATGGAGCTACAAAGCTCGAATGCATTGTTAAAATGCAACCACAAAAAGCTTTCAGAGTCTGTAATGGTTCCAATACAAGTTCCATTTAAACTCCTTTCACAGATCCCTGCAGTGCAAAGTCATTTACACCTATCTTCTATATCAGGAAACACATATTAAACACTTTTAGCAGATTCAGAGAGACTTACGATGGCGTATCAGTAGATACGCCGTTGTAAGTCCGAATGTGCGCCGTCGTATCTTTAAGCGTATTCTGGAAACCAGATACGCCTGAATTTGGCCAAGATACGACCGACGTAAGTCTCCTACGCCGTCGTATCTTGGGTGCATATTTACGCTGGCCGCAAGGGGCGCTTCCGTTGATTTACGTGTCGAATATGTAAATGGGCTACATACGCCGATTCACGAACGTACTTGTGCCCGTCGCTGTAATCTACGTCGTTTACGTAAGGCGTTTTTCCGGCGTAAAGTTAAACCACCAAAAAGCTGGTCCAAGTCTTTTAGGGTATGGACGTCGGAAGTGCCGTCGGATTTTACGTCGTTTACGTAAGTCGTACATGAATGGGGCTGGGCGTAAGTGAGGTTTCACGTCGTACGCATTGTGACGTCGTATCGTAGGGATTTTTTTGCGACGCAATTCTGAGCATGCGCACGCATGCGCCGTTCGTTCGGCCATGCATTCACATGGGGTCACGATTCATTACAATACAACACGCCCACTACCAGCCTACTTTGAATTATGCGGGCTTGTGCTGGCCCATTTACGCTACGCCGCTGTAACTTAGGGAGCAAGTGCTTTGTAAATACTGTACTTGCCTCTCTATGTTACGTCGGCGTATCGCATATGAGATGCGCTACGCCCGCTTAAACATACGCCACTCTACCTGAATCCGGCTATTACACAACAGGAGTGAAATAAGTTCAGAAAGCAAAAAATTCAATAAAAATAATCATATCAAATTTAAGCATGAAGCTAAATACATTCAAAGTTAAAAGGGGTTGTAAACCCTCATTGTTTTACACCTTAATGCATTATTTACATTAAAAGGGGTTGTAAACAAAAAATAATTATTAAAAAAAAATAACAAACAAGATATACTTGCCTCCACTGTGCAGCTCGTTTTGCACAGAGTGGCCCCGATCCACGTCTTCTGGGGTCCCTCGGCGGCTGTCTCTGGTCTGGTCTCCTCTCCCCCCCCCCCCCCCCCCCCAAGAACTACACACATTAATGCGAGAGAGCTCGCATTGTGTGTAGTCCTTGCGGGTGTGCTCCTGCAGTATATTTCTGCCCCGCCCCTTGGCACGCCGCGTCGCTGGATGCGATTGACAGCAGCGCCAGCCAATGGCTGCGCTGCTTTTAATCCATCCGCTCTAGCCAATCAGCGGCCAGGCTGAGCGGCGAAGAGGATGTCGGTTACGGGCGTGGGACTTACGAGGGGTCAGGTAAGTATAACGGGGGGCCGGCATACTCTGAAGTTTTTTCACCTTAATGCATAGAATGCAATAAGGTGAAAAAAACGTTTTCCTTTACAACTTCTTTAAAGGTGAAAAACCTTCTGTAGTGCTGCAGCCCCCGGTTTACTTACCTAAACGCCGTCATTCTTCGTCTGGGAACGAGCATACTGGCTCTAGCAGGTGTCTCGTCTCCCGATTGGATAGATTGATAGCAGCGCAGCCATTTGCTCCTGCTGCGGTCAATCAAATCCAATGCTGCGGCGCCAAGTCCTGCATTCTGTGTGAATGGACACAGATGCAGGACTTGGGAGCGTGCCCGCACTGGTATCCACCAAGGAGAGCGCTTCTCTGATGCAGACACTTAATGCGGGGAGGAGCCAGGAGTGCTGCTGGAGGACAAAACGAATTGCACAGGAGGTAAGGTATGTAGGACTTTTTTTTTTCTTTTTTAACAACAAAGCTTTACAATCCCTTTAAAGCTGAACTCCAAGCAGGTATAAAAGAAACTAAAGTAGCCTCATATACTGTAGTATTAATTCCGAAATTATTAAATGTATGCACAGAATGTGTAGTATTAGTATATTATTTTGGCGTTTCAACTTTTGCAGCCAAAGTAGGATAATACCCACTTTATATATGTGTTACATGTACTCAAAGCAGCATAACTTATTTTATAAGGGGGTGGAAAAGCTGTGTTTTCCATAAATAACACTGTCTGTACTGTGCTGGAAGATCTCATTATCAGTTTTATCAACTAGATTTGACAACTGTCTGTCCTAACCAAAGGGTTTAATATTTGCTGGCCTCCTTTATTGTATGTTTTAATTAAAAAAGTCAGCAGCTACAAAAACTGTAGCTGCTGACTTATTATATTCACAGCCGGTTTCCTACCGCATATGCGCGAAGCGGGCTGTGCTTTGTGAATGGTCCGCAGTCTTCTGGCTGTGGGGGAAGGAGGGGGAGACAACTTAGCCAGAAGTAGGAGCGTGTACCTGTCAACCCCCCAAAAGGTGCCAAATGTGGTAGCGGAGAGGGGAGGAGGCAGACAAGTGAAGCTTCACCTTTTGAGTTTTAATGACAAGAAATGTAAACAGCCCATACACAAGTCAGTTTTTTTATTCAACCATTGGGTTTGCTTTACTATTTGAAAGAAAAAATTGTATTCCCCTTCCAAATATAACATTATCATCTATTTTTAACTGTCCATTTCTGTTTCTCGGCTAAATGCATCTTGAATTTTCGGTCCAGAATTTTCATATTGCAGTGAAAAGGCTAGGGGGGGGGGGAGAGACAGCTGAGGGGTTTGGTAAAAGACTGCGCAGGGCCGACACCACTCAGTCCAAAAACAAAGAGTAAGACCCCTTTCACACTTGGGTATTTTTCAGGCGCTTTAGCATTAAAAAAAGCGCCTGAAAGAAGCCTCATTTGCAATCCCAATGTGAAAGCCCGAGTGCTTTCACACTGAAGCGCTGAGCTGGCAGGGCGTAAAAAAAAAAAAAAAACCTGCAAGGTGAATACGCTGCTCTTAAAGCGTCTTGGTAGCGGCGCGTTTAACCCTTTATTCAGCCACTAGCGGGGGTTAAAAGTGCCTCGCTGGCGCTCGTAAAACACTGACAAAGCGCTGCTAGTTTTAGCGGTACTTTACCAGCGTTTTTCGGGCACTGGCAGTGTGAAAGGGCTCCTAAAGCACTCAAGCTTTCACATTGGGATTGCAGATGAGGCTTCTTTCAGGTGCTTTACAGTCGTTTTTTTAACGCTAAAGTGCCTGAAAAGCACCCCAGTGTCAAAGGGGTCTTATGCCTTTTGTCAGCCCACAACACGACTTATTACCAAAATGGATTTCTGGAAACTCGGTAGGAATTTTTCTTTACTTACAGGAGCCTTTAAAAAAAGGGACAAAACTGGGGGAAATGTTCATCTTTAGCAAGCGTCATTAAATGGCAGACCAAGGTCCAGACATAGACAGAGTGACAGTCTTGTCCAGACCAAGCCTGCACCACTTAGCAGCCTGGGTGGACTACTCTTCTGTGTGTACTCATCTGCCTGCTGGTAAACTCAGGGGCGGGATATGCACGGCAGGTCTGCACTGAGGGAGGGAACTGGCCAACTTTTCAAATTAAACGCAAGGTGGTCCTAGCAACCAATCACACACTTGTTAACAAGTATTGGACAGCTCCTTCCCTCAGTGTAAACCTGCCGTGCCTCCTGCCCTCTGCCCTGATGTTAGTTCATCAGCCCCCACACCACACTCTGCCATCCCTCCCGCCATATTTTCTGTTGTGTCTGAAGCGGGGAGAGCTGCAACTGCAATGGGGACTGTAGTTTAATTGGGGGCTGTGTTTAAAGTTAGAGCTTTGATGTCAGGGGGCTGTGCTTGCAAAGGGGGCGTAATGGT
This sequence comes from Rana temporaria, assembly GCF_905171775.1. Taxonomy (NCBI): domain Eukaryota; kingdom Metazoa; phylum Chordata; class Amphibia; order Anura; family Ranidae; genus Rana; species Rana temporaria. The sequence goes on from NC_053494.1 coordinate 150,735,586, forward strand.
TAGGAGGGAGCTGTGATAGGAGAGGGATTGTGAGTGTAAGGGGGGGGACTGTGAAATAGGGGGCTGAAATAAGAAGAGCTGTGATGCGAGGAAGGGGGAAGCCGTAACATGAGGAGGACTGCGATTGCGAGGGGGTCTGTAATGTGTGGGTGTCGGGGGGGGGGGGGGGGTATGTGATTGCAAGGCAGGATGTGGATTGAGGAGGGAGAGAGCTGTGATGGCAAGACAGGCTGTGATGTTGGAGAGAGTCTGTGATGTATAGGGTGCAGTAAGGTAAAGAGGCCTGTGATGTAAGATAGGGCTGATTGCAAGTGGGTCTGTGTTGTGAATCTGGTTACTGATGTGAAAGTGGGGGGTCTGTGGTGTGAAAGAGTTGTGATGTGACGGAAGTGACACTGATGTAAAAAAGGGTCTGTGATGTAAAAGGGGAATCCAGGCTGTGATGTGAAGGATCTGAGTCACAGAAGGAAAATAAGATCTCCGCAGGAAGAAAACTGCATTCAGTTCCTCTGATGTAGAGGATAGTTTTTTTCAATGTTGCCCTTACATAACAGGCAGCAAGCAATTGCTGCAACATAGCATTAATCCCTTTAAATCAGACCAACACTTGAAATAAAGTGAGAATCCAATTGTGTGGTCTGCCTGCCCGGCCACTGCAATAGTGTAATGATACCTGCTATTAAGAGCACGGTTAGCCACAAGGTGGCTCCCTGTGAACACAATGTAGTTTACATCTGACGCTGTGGCCAGAATTTTCATTATAAATTAATTAGAAGAGCTTAATATCTGACAATGGCAAAAAAAAAACTCAAAGTAACCAACCTGCTCAGTATTAAATCCATTCTCAAAAAATACATAGTCCTGTGACAATCTTGTTTATAGGATCCAGGAAAATGCACCATTGTCAGGTAATAAACACAATAAAAAAAATTGTAAATTACCTCAGAAGCATCTTAAAACAGATATCAAATTGACACCAGCCCAAAGCCCATCAACATAGTCTCCAAGTACACAAAATATTTCTTTATTCAAACTTACTAAACCCCTTTAGGAAGAAGGTAGAAATATTCCTAATACCTGAACATAGTTTCGCAACAATGATGTGTTCGTAAAACTGTATAGATCATTGTAACCATTTAGGCTGCTTTCACACTGGGGTGGGTGGACGTGGACGGTAAAACGCTGCTAGTTTTAGCTGCGTTTTACCCTATTTACGCTATTAACCCATTAGCAGCCAAATAAAGAGTTAAATGCGCCTGTGTAGCGCCGCTGAAGTGATTTGGCAGCCGTGCCCATTCATTTCAATGGGCAGGAGCGGTGTATACACTTAACCTTCACTGTCCCAAATATGCTACTTGCAGGACTTTTTTTTAGGCCACTTTCACACGGAGGCGCTATAGCGCTCAAAATAGCGCCTCTCCTGTCACTCCGGTGTGAAAGACCGAGTGCTTTCACAATGGAGTGGTGCGCTGGCAGGACGCAAAAAAATAAAAATAAATAAAAAAGTCCTGAAAGCAGTATCTTTGAGTTAGGAGTGCATACACTACTAAAGTGCAAAGCACTTTTTCGGCCGCTAGTGGGGGTTAAAAGAGCTCCGCTGGGGAGCTGCGGTGGCTCAACGCGATTGGCACTGCGCTGACAAGCCATTCACCTCTGCAGCTAGAGGTTCGGATCCCGGTCTCAGCTACATGTGAATTGAGTTTGGTGGTCTCAACCCGGCTCCCGGTGGGTGTGCTATGCGAGGTAAGCTTGCGCTTAGTATGCCCACCCCCCTCCCACAAAAACCACCACACTTACACGCACTCGAAATTGGGTTAACATGCACGCACTTTGACCACGCGGTCTCTAAAAAGAGAGGCGAAGGACTAACGGGGCTGGTTGAGCGGGCTAGATCCTCTCACTCCCTTATAGGGAGTCCCTCTGCCCCGTTGGGATTTAAAGCGGAGCAGGTAGGGCGGGCTGTGTGGGAGGACCCCCTCACACACCCACCATTGCCACCCGGGGCATGGAGAAAGGTCCGGCTCCTCTCTCGAGTACACGCACAAAATACACTTTAAAAAAAAAAAGAAAAAAAAAAAAAGAGCTCCGCTAGTGTTCCGAAAAGCGCCATGTCTCAGTGTGAAAGTGCCCTCAACGTCCTGCCAGCGCAGTGCCCCAGTGTAAAAGCACTTTTGGCTTTCACACTGGGACTGCAGTGGAGGTGGGTTTTTTTTAGGTGCCATTTTTAGCCCAAAAGCAAAAGTGAATGCAATATGTTGTCTACCAGCCATTAAATCGTGAAAAAAAAAAAAGTTATGTAAAATACACAATATTGTCAAAAGTATTGGGAAACCTGCCTACAAACACAAAAACTTTAATGACATCCCAATCTTAGTCCATAGGGTTCAATATTGAGTTAGCCCACCCTTTGAGCCCTTATAGCGGTAAAGCGCAACTAGCGGCACTTTACCATCACATTTTGGCCGCTAGTGGGACACATTTAACCCCCGCTAGCGGCCAAAAGGTTAAATGCGCCCAATAGCACTGTTGCCGAAACTATTTGGCATCGGTGCCCATTGATTTCAATGGGCAGGGGAGGAGCGATGTATACACCGTTGCTAAACCACTCCAAATATGCTGCTTGCAGGACTTTTTCGAACATCCTGCAAGTGCACCGCTCCAGTGTGAAAGCACTCAGACTTTCACACTGAAGCTGCAGAGGAGGCGTTTTTCAGGCGCTATTTTTTAACCCTTTAGCGGCTGAAAAACATTTCAATTTGAAAGGGGTCTAACAGCTTCAACTCTTCTGGGAAGGCTGTCCACAAGGTTTAGGAGTGTGTTTATGGTAATGTTTGACCATTCTTCCAGAAGTGCATTTGTGAGGTCAGGCACTGATGTGGACGAGGAGGCCTTACTTGCAGGCTCTGCTCCAATTCATCCTAAAGGTGCTCTAGCAGGTAAGAGGTCAGTCAAGTTCCTCCACCCCAAACTCATTCATCCATGTCTTTATGGACCTTGATTTGTGCACTGGTGCGCAGTCATGTTGGAACAGGAAGGGGCCGTCTCCAAACTGCCAGCACTGCTGCCACCAGAAAGCCTGAAAATACAACCAGCTTATTTCCACTAATTAAAATGGCTGTCAGCACTGCCTCCTTGATGTATTTCCGGTCTCATCGTGTGCACGGTAGATATATGCATGCTGTCACACCCGCCTGACAATTACCAGAACAAGTTTCTCTTGTAAACTAAGGGTTAATGCAGAGAGCGGATTTATGTTCTTTGTAGATGTAGGTGTCCCTTTCTTATATGAATATTCACAACAAGCAAGACACTGAATGCATATAGGCTGCACTAAATATCATATCATGGCTACAGTCAATTTTACCAGAATTGAAGTACTCCTCTTTGAGTATACAGAAAAAAAAAAAAATGCTGCAGTAGCTCAATTTGTTTGCTTATGTGGGTAGATTTAATGCACCCCCATTATGATTTTCTCTTTGCTGGAGAGGATGAATTATGCCTCTTACATCTCTGTGTGGGTGGGTTGTGCCTGAAGCTCTTGTTCAGAAGTCAGGTCATTTCATCAGCTGAATGCTAGCCTGTATGATGCGCTTTTGGTATATTATTTACCGGGTTTGATTCATACATCATTTATTAACAGCATTTAAGATGGACAGAAAATAAAAATATATACATTGAGATGTAAAGCACATTAAAGCCACCTATGTCAGCTAACACAGGCTATATGAATGGATCATGCAAATGCAATATATAGAAAACCATGCTTAAAGGAGAAGAAGTTTGGCGCTTTAAAAAGAAACATACATATATACTAAGCTTCATGCTGCAGCATCAGAGTGATGCTGCAGGTGTCCCCCACCAACTCGAAGACCGAAAACTGAGCAATCACTTGATCACTCAGCCATCTGTCTTCTATGAGCAGAGAACTGCGACTGTCAGTCATCGCTCTCTGCTTTACTCCTCCAGCGCTCACTGAAGAGCTATGCTGCAAAGGGGCGGGAGCAGCTGGCTTCAGCTCTCAGCAATGCAGGGAGAGGCTGAGCCAGCTGCTGATCAGGCATTTGGGTTGATTTTAACAATATGGTAAGGGCCCTTTCACACGGAGCGGATCAGTAATGATCCGCTCCATGTGTCCGCAAAGCTCAGCGGGGATCCTCCGTAAAATCCCCGCTGAGCTGGCAGCTGACAGGGCGGTCCCCGCACACTGTGCAGGGACCGCCCAGTGTTTCCTCCGCTCTCCCCTATGAGGGATCGGACGAACACGGACCGTATGTCAGTGTTCATCCAATCCGGCAGACGGAAGAAAAATAGGATTTCTTCCATCCGCAAATGCGGATCTTTGCGGAGGCGGACAAATTACGGGTGTCAGCGGATGCCCGTAATCACATAGGGACCCATGTATGTCCCGTTTTCATCCGCAAACGGACGGATGAAAATGCGGACATACGGTCCGTACGTGTGAAAGGGCCCCAAGGATCCTCCAAGAGCTTGGAGCAGCTCTGCAACGTTAGCCGACAGCAGGCTTATCCTTGTTTTGGAAAACCACTACCACTCCACCCCTGACGGTCTGGGTCTCCATGGTCAATGATATCATGCGCATGGAGAAGATGATCGCCTTAGACAGACAATGATACCTTCGATAAATTTAAGATCCTTTGGCTTCTTTGGATCGACTACTCTACCTCTCTACCTCTGAAAGCTAGGTTAGAATCTCACAGCCAGCCCAGATTTGTCTCATGATTCCGCTATGTGGGATTGTTACATCAAGGTCTGCCCAGTACCATTATTTCTTATGGGGAAATTTGCTTTGATATACGAGTGCTTTGGATTACAAGCATGTTTCTGGAACTAATTATGCTCACAATCCAAGGTTTTTTTGCATTTACATTTTTGGTAAACTTATTCAATGAACCCAAGCTCTGCAAGCTGAGAGAACATGCATTCACACATTATCCCATTGTTTTGCAAATCTATGTACACTACAAACTGTATGATTGAATCTGTTCTGATATCGCCGTTTTACGAAGGCCCCTTTCACACTGGGGGGCTGGGTGCCTCGGCGGTAAATTTTTTAGCAGCACTTTACCGTCAATTTTGCTATTCGGCTGCTAGCGGGGCGATTTCAAATGGGCAGGAGCGGTATACATACTGCTCCAAAGATGCTGCCAACAGGACATTTTTTTCCCGTCCTACTAGCGCACCACTCCAGTGTAAAAACCCTCTGGGCTTTTACATTGGACACACAGCAACGGCTTTCAGGGCGCTTAGCAGGTGCTATTTTTAGCCTTATAGGCGCCTGCAAAGTGCCCCAGTGTGAAAGGGGTCTAACCTGGCAGCTATTCTAAATCAGAAACCTTAATTTTGCAAATAATTCAAGTTAGACTTACCGGTAACTTGTTTTCCAGAAGTCTTTCAGGACAGCACCTTGAGAGATAGTGACTCCACCCTCACCCACAGGAAACACCTTCTACTTCCTCCAGATCTTTAAAGGGAGGCGCCTCCCTAACACACCTCAGTTGTATCAGAGAACCTCCGGCCCCAGCTGGAACATATAAACACATACGTTAGTCACAGCATGGTACATTAAACCAATAGGGCGGGTCGTTGCTGTCCTGAAAGACTTCTGGAAAACAAGTTACCGGTAAGTCTAACTTGAATTTTCCCAAGTCGTCTTTCAGGACAGCACCTTGAGAGGATAACAGAGACTTAACTTTAGGGTGGGGCAACAGCCTGTAGGACTCTTCTGCCGAATGCAGGTCATTGGCGGATGTGAGGTCCAAACTGTATTGCCGCAACAAGGTGCGGAAGCTTAACCATCTCGCTGCTTCGCCCATTTGCTTAGGGGTGGCATCAGCTCTCTCTGCCCATGTGGCTGCAAGTGCTCTTGTTGACTGAGCACCGATTCCTACTGGTGGCACCACGTCCGCGTGAGAAGCTTCTCGAATGGATAAATTCCACCACCTAGCCAAGGTACCTTTTAAAGCCTGGCAACCCAAAAAAGAACAAATAGAACACGTCTGAGGCGCTTTGTTATTTTGAGATAGCATAACAAAGCCTCTTTTTTTTTTTTTTTTTTTTTTTTTTTTTAAAGAAAAATCTTTCTCCCCTGAGGGATTTGCACAGAAATTAGGTATCACAATATCCTGCAACGATTAACTGCTGCCCTAGGAAAATTTTGAATCTGTTTTTAGGACAATTCAATCCAAGAATAAAGACGGATAAGGTTCCCTTATAGACAGAGTATGGAATACCCTGATCCTGCCTACTGAAGTTATAGCGACCAGGAATAAGCTGTAAGGTAAGATCTCTAAGAGATGCGTCTTATAAAAGTTCCATATGGCTTTCCTGCCATGGATCCTAATACTCGCACCCTTCTTCTTTAGGAGTTGCCTTTCAGATGCCAGGCTGCAAGGGAGAGACTGGACCCATCTGGATGGCATACAGGGCCCTGCACTGACAGCTCCTGTCTGAGAGGTAGATGCCAACATGGCCTGGCCGCCATTCCTAGGACCGTCGAGGACCAAACTCTCTTGGGCCAGTACGGGGCGATCAAGATGACCGGTACCTTTTCTCTCTGAATCCTCTTTAGCACTAGGGGGGATTAACTGGAACGGGGGGGGGACGCGAGGCACAGGTGAAACCACCAAGGATGCGTCAGAGCATCAATTCCTACGGACCCGTCCAGTCTGTTTTTGGAAAAGAATTACAAAAACCTGAGAGTTTTCCCCTTGAGGCAACAGGTTCACCTCTGGATGACCCCACTTATTGGAAATTTCCACAACAGATCTCCGGGTTCAGAGACCACTCTGCTTCCCAAACCTGATGTCAGGTAATGCGCTACCCTGTACAGGGACTTTAAGAGTATCGCTTATGGGGACCTCAAAATCTTTCCCGCTCAGAGAAGAGCTTTTGCCACAAGAATCTGCAGAGGTCTGCTTCTTGCGCCCACTTGTCTGTTTAGGTATACCACTGCTGTGGTATAGTCCGTTGACACCTGAACATGGTGATTTAGTAGACCCGGAACAACTCTGTTAGAGCCAATGCAATCGCCTTTAGCTCTCTCCAGTCCGAGGATCACTTCACTGGAAAGGACCACTCCAGACCCTTTGAAGGCTCTCCTGATCTTTTCCACCCATAGAGAGAACTTCTCCCCTGCGATGGGATTTTATCTGAGAGTCCAGGGAACTGAGACCGCGACCCCATGATCTCAGGGGAAAGGTCTGTAGGCACCTGACATGTAGTCTTGCTCATAGAATAAATGGCATTGTTGATGTCAGAACTCTTAATGCCAACATCACCTGCCTTATAGCCATCGGCTGGTTAGGCTGTCTCGTCCCCAATGGGGGGAGAGGGCCACGTGCCATGGTCGGGCGCCGTCTGTCTTCCTGGGGTGGCCGCGGGGGGCTCGGGAGGGCGGGTGGGCCCAGGGCAACGCTGTGTCCTGAAAACCTGGCCCTTTTTCTCCTGTGGGAGAAACATCTTCCGGTTTACCGAAATTAACCTGGTAACCCAAGTAAACTGACTTCCTGAGATGGAACTAGGGATGATACCTGAAGGTTAATAATCCAGCCCAGTGATTCCGAGTAACTTCTCGCCCTGAATAGATTGTTCGGTAACATATCTTTCCATGGGGTGAAGAAAAGAATAGGTCATCTAGGTAAGCCAAACTGCAATACCCTGTAGACGAAGCGGGGCTAGGGCTTCCGCCACCACCTTGGTGAAAAAAATAAAAATAAAATATGAGGCGATGATGACAGTCCGAATAAGAGAACGCCCTGAATTTAAGGTGACGATCCACTCCCACTACACTTTACTGCCAACCCTCTGGACTGAGGGGAGGTAGGGATGCACAGGTACGCGTCCCCTCAAGATGCCATAAAACAAACAGTCTGGCATCAATAGATTCTTGACCAAAAGAAGTTGAATCCATCTTGAACCTTCTGTATCTGACAGATTTGTTTAGAGGCTTCAAGTTTAAGCTCATTCTGAACTTTCCTGTAGGCTTCTCTACCAGGAATAAGTGAGAATAGCATCCCAGTCTGTTCAATCAGCTCTCTAAATGAGACTGCATGGCCAGGGTTTTTATGTAATCAACAAAACCTCTCTTGGGAGGGGTTTCTAAACAAGTTGGAATCCCCTCTTTATTTCTGGCGCAGATTCCGAGAGCCTAGAGGGGAGAGTTGGCGTCCCATCCCCTAGGACATTTCAACTCTTTGGTCCAGTGCACATTCCTGACAGACGTGCATAACGACCCTATCTTCAGTTCAAGGACCTCACAGGTAGTTGAAAGGCAGTGCCCGAACAGGGACCTGAACCCTGGACCCTCAGATTAAAATCTGATGCTCTACCGACTGAGCTATCCAGGCTCTCGAGAACTCTATGGCATAACCCTGGGCAAGAGTGATCAGAATGTACTGACTGGATGTTTACCGCTGATCACTGCGGAAGGAACCTTAGAAGGCCTCAGGAGACCTTGGGATTTCTCGGCTTGCGTAGGAAGATGGGAGAGAATTCCACCTTTCCCTTTGGCTTGCTGTTTTTGGGAAGATATTTCCTTTCAGCTGACCCGTCTAGGATGCTTCCTAGTTCTGGCCCAAAAGAGAATTCTGCAAGCTTTAAATTTTCTGAAGCTGCATCACCTGGCCTCAGGTCTTTAATCACCACGCCCTTCTCGCCGAATTAAATCAAGGCTGTCCTCTCAACCTCTTAATTGTTTCAGCTGAAGCATCAGCTAAATAAACTACTGCAGAGGATAGGGCGGAAAAGGAGTCCTTGTTTAGGTGAATCTACCACCATTAACTGGATAGTTCAACCCTCTAAGTTTCTGGCTACACATGTCGTGGCCATAGCGGGTTTCAATTTCCTGATCGACTGCCATGGGCTCTTTTTGGAAAAAATATCATCCATGCGTTTGTCCATAGGGTCTTTTTAGAACCCCCAAGTCCTCAAAAAGGTAGATCAGAGGACCCGGACACCTGAGCCACCCTGTAGAGGGATCTCCTCAAAAGAAAAAATCGCCCTTTATGGGTTTTTGAGAAAAAGGCTCTTTTTCTGGATTCTGCCAGCTCTGTCTGCCCATTGGCGTCAGAAATAACTGAGTAGATCGGACATGTCCTGCGCTTTGCTCACTCAGATCTGCATACCTGCGGACATATTAACTTAGAACCTTACTGAAAAAAAAAAAATTCGAAGCAACCATACACCTCCCCCAGGGATAAACCCCGACCCCTCTGAATCCTCACTGGAAGGAACATGGGAGTGACCTTTCCTGAGAGGTGAAGGCCCGAGTTGTGGAAGGGAAACTAAGAGTCACGAAAAGTTTGAATCGTGGCAAAGAGTTCTTTCTTTACGGAGGTAACCAGCTGTCCTGCATAGGGGTTGATTCCTCCTGAACAAAAGAAGCAATGCATGTGCTGCATAGAGCCTTCTTATAGTTCTCGCCCATCTACCTGGGGAGAAGAAAGAAAGCAGGGGAATCCTTAATGAGACCCAGTCCCAATAAATGGACCCCCCCCACATGGGTGCACTAGGAAAGAAATGTGTCCAATCCAGTGTACCGACAGGCCCCTTGCCACTAGGGGGATTAGAAAAAAGGAGACCGGAAAGCAAAAAAAGATACAGGTAAGGAAAAAAACAGGCAGACTTAAACTGCTGCCTCCTACCTGGCCCTGCTGGTGCCTGTGCCTGTCCCACCGCTGTAACCTCTATTGCAGATGAACAGCGCTTCACCGTGGCTCACACACCGTTTCCGGACTCCAATAGTGCCGCTGCACCGGACCAGAAACGGAAAAAGGCCCCAGCCTCTGTCCTCCCTCTTCCCCCTGCGGTCACACCGAAAAAGACGTTCGCGCTAACCCGGCAACCCGCTGTTCCATCCTGGCCACGCCAAAATGGCGGCGACGCACGCGCGACCGCCGTTCCTTCCAGGTCACCGAGTGTTTCTGGCTCTCGCCGAGCACAAAGGGGGAAGAGGAGCCCGAAAACTACCGCTTCCGTTCGGGTAGTACGGGAGGACAGACGGTCTCAACTGGAGAAAGGTAGGAGGGAAGCCGTCTCCCAGGAACACCTGAGATATTTACTCCCCTCACAGAAGATGTTCCCTCCAGGCCGGAGGAAACACAACAACTGAGGTGTGTTAGGGAGGCGCCTCCCTTTAAAGATCTGGAGGAAGTAGAAGGCGTTTCCTGTGGGTGAGGGTGGAGTCACTATCTCTCAAGGTGCTGTCCTGAAAGACGAATTGGGAAATTAAAGATTCCAACTACCAGCAGGAATGCGTCCTTACATTTAAAGAGCACCTGTCAATTCAGATCCATCATGGCAGCGCCTGTTATCGGGCAACCACTCACCTGCCGCCGCCACGTCCCTCACCTTGTTGTGCTACTGCCACATCACCAGCCATCCAATTAAAATGAATAGGACTGTCAGTGAGTCAACAGCAGGTCAGAGGAGGAGCCACTGCGGGACAGAGATGACAGTTCTTTAAACACTTCCCGACGGCCGTACGACTTCCCGACGGCCGCAGGGTGATTCTACTTCTCTGGGGCGCCGTCATTTGACGTCCGCCCCTTTCCGCGCTCCTGAGCGCGCAGCGGGGAACTGCTGTGCTGGCCGTGTCCCATGGACACAGCCAATCACAGATCGCCGTGAACTGCCAATCTGAGTGGCCGTTTGCTAGGCGATCTGTGCAACCAATGAGAGATGATCTCATATGTTTACATAGGAGATCATTTCTCATTGCCGGCTCTCACAGACAGCGGTGCCGTCAGGGAGAGAGGAGACCGATCTGTGTCTCTTGTACATAGAGACACAGATCGGTCACCTCCCCCAGTCACCCCCCTTCCCCCACAGTTAGAACACTATATAGGGAATACATTTAACCCCTTCCTCACCCCCTAGTGTTAACCCCTTCCCTGCCAGTCACATTTATACAGTAATTAGTGCATATTTATAGCACTGATCGCAGTATAAATGTGAATGGTGCCAAAAATGTGTCAAAAGTGTCCGCCATAATGTCGCAGACGCAATAAAAAAAAAAAAATTGCAGATCGCCACCATTACTAGTAAAAAAAAAAAAAAAAAAAAAAAATGAAAAATAATAATTCTGTCCCTTATTTTGTAGGCGCTATAAACCAGTCGCTTATTGCAATTTTTTTTTTTTTTTTTTACTAAAAATATGTAGAATACGTATCGGCCTAGACTGAGGATATAAACAAAAAAAAAAATTGAGCTATTTATTATAGCAAGTAAAAAAAATTATTTTATTTTTTTCAAAATTGTCGCTCTATTTTTGTTTATAGCGCAAAAAATAAAAACCGCAGAGGTGATTAAATACCACCAAAAGAAAGCTCTATTTGTGGGAAAAAAATACATCAATTTTGTTTGGGAGCCACATCGCACAATTGTCAGTTACAGCGACGCAGTGCCGAATCGCAAAAAGTCCTCTGGGCAGGAAGGGGGTTTAAGTGCCCAGTAAGGAAGTGGTTAAAAATTATGGTTTAAAGCAAGCCTTTTTACCAGTGATTTAAAAGAGACTTGATTTAAATTAAATCCACCCTGGCAACAGCGGACCTTCATTCATTTCTAGCAGGTTCTCATGAAATCCTCAGAATTAGGACAGTAAAGCTGTCCATATATTTATCCCTTAACCCTTTCACTGCCAAGTCCATACGGACCTTCTTTCTCCCTCTCCTATAAGCTTATCGTCACTTCAAGGACCAAAAAATGATATCAGAATTGTTCAGAAGACTCTGCTGAACAATTCTATAGCTCTGATCAGCAAGTTATTAACCCATAAAGGGACTGCCCCCCCCATGCTGCCGAATATATATATATCCATTGGCCACCAAATGGACAGCAGACCCACTTACTTCAACTATTCTAATGGTGGAATTACTTCACATAAATTTGCAGTTTCACTCACCAGTTAGGAGAGAATGAGAAACTTCATGGCAGAGCCAGGACCACCATCTGTCAACACTGAAGACCAAGAGATTTAAGAAATTAGTGAGTGATTTAGCCTATCAGAGTTACAAGTGATGAGTGGATAGATAACTTTACAACTTAGGGCTCATTTACATTTACATGGATGCAGAGCCGTGTACAGCGTTGAAAACTGCAATGGTTATATGCATATAGCTTTAATTCCCTAATGTCATGGCCAGCAGATTATTAAAAAAAAAAGGGGGAAGAGAAAATCAAAGACAGGAACAGATGTACAGATCTTCCCACACATCTGATCATATACAGTACATCTGTATGTGACAGATGCATGAACTTGGATACAGTCTGTCTTACTAAGGGAAATCAGAGGTGAGAAATAAATGTGGAATTGGGCCTTAGGTGCAATAAACCTCATCTTGCAAAGGCTTATAACATATGGTTATCAAATTGTAGTGTTGCCATATTGTATAAAAAGTAATCATTAGGCTTCATTTCCACTGGCGTTTTTACAGCCACTTTTCTGAGCGTTTTTTACAGCTTAAAAACGCCTGTCCATGTTATTCTATGGCATCATGCCCACATAGAAGTTTTTGAGCTGCAAATGGCATAGGCGTTTTTGAGCTGTAAAAAAAACGCAGGACCAGGGCGTTCTGAAGCTCCAGAGTAGAGCTGTAAAAACGCCAGACGTTAAAAAACGCTCAAAAACGCACGAAAACGCTCACAAACACTCAAAAACGCGACCGCTGCATTTTTAAAGCTGCAGCTCACGAAAAAAATTTTTTTTTTTTTTTTTTTACAAAATAAACATGGACAGGCGTTTTTAAGCTGTAAAAAAGCCTAACAGTGGCTGTAAAAACGCCAGTGGAAATGAAGCCAAAGGGCTCTTTCACACGTCCGTTCCGTTCGTCCGTTTTTTGGACGTCCGTTAACGGACCGCAATGATTCCCTATGGGCTAGCGTCCGTTAGCGGATGAGCATCCGCTAACGTCCGTTAGCATCCGTCTGCATTAAGTTCCGTTTTTTTGGACGGAAGAAAACCCTATTTTTCTTCCGTCTAAAAAACGGAACGGACGAAAAACGGACGTTAACGGATGATCCGTTTATCATCCGTTCCGCTAACATCCGTTTTTCTATGTAAAAAGCCCAAAAAAAAAAAAAAAAAACGGATGAAAAAACGGATGGAAAAACTGATGCAAAAACGGATGGAAAAACTGATGGAAAAACTGATGCAAAAACTGATGAAAAACTGACGAAAAACTGATGGAAAAACGGATCAACTGATGGAAAAAAAAAACTGATCTGAAAAACTGAACGGACGTGTGAAAGAGCCCTAAGACTGCAAAGAAATAAAAGATAGAATGGCTATCCAAATCAAAAACTGCTAATGAAATTCAGTTACTACTCTTTCCACAGCCTGTCTTATTACTCAGATGGTATTAGGATTCAAGCTTAAACTTGAAAGTAAGTAAATTCCATCCTACCTCCACAACATCCATAAACTCTGGCCTTAACCTGCCAAACAAATCAAAGTACTGGCATTCATCTTTGATACAGACACACCCAGTTATAAACCACAAGCGCCAACCATTTTCTATTGATTGTAGCCTAGTGTTATATGCCAGGTACATAACATGTTTATAATGCATTTAAAACATAACAAATGTTAAAGCGGTGATAAACTCGCTCCATTATTTCCCGTAATTGCTTGTATTAGAATAGTTTTTTTCCCATTGCTTTCACTTTTCTTTATCCATACCGAAGCCTGTGCCATCATGGGTATTCCCTTCCACATCCAGCGCGATACTGCTTCCATCCTCGCTCAATGAGGACCTGTAATCTCGCGCATGCGAGATTGTATTATGCATTACCCAAGCCTCGGCAGCGGGACATTACTTTTCTACTGAATAGCCATGCCACAAATAACAGATGCTGGCACAACAGGAGGCTGTCTTGACTGACGGCATTAATAATACTCCATATTCCCATCGCACACGTTCCTGGATAAGCTCGCAAAAGTTTGGGAGCTGCAGCAACAACCAGCTGGAAACTAGTTCAGAAAGTCACAAAGGCGCACGGACTGTGTGTTTTTTACTCCAATTTCTCTGGTAAGCAAACCTTCTGATTCAAGACCCTTTGTTTTCAGTCTATTCCAATGCACTTTTCTTGTCTTGATGGAGTTTGTTCCGTTTATTATTTTTCAGCACTATTCGTGCTTTTCTTTCTCTCTTCTCCCCTGTTTGGACTACCAACTTTGTTAACTTGGGAGAAGATTGTTTTCATACAATCTTTTGCTACAATTACATTGACCAGCATGGCTCACGGACCTATTATGAAATAACACTATTTAACCACTTCCATACCAGGCACTTCCGCACCTTCCCGCCTAAGCCAATTTTCAGCACTGTCGCACTTTGAATGGCAATTGCGCGGTCATGCTACACTGTACCCAAACAAAATTGGCGTCCTTTTTTCCCCACAAATAGAGCTTTCAGTTGGTGGTATTTGATTACCTCTGCGATTTTTTTTGCGCAACAACTAAAAGACTGAAAATTGTGAAAAAAAATTGTGTTTTTATTTTTTTCTGTTAATTTTTTTGTAAATAAGTTTTTCTCTTTCAATTACGGGCACTGATATGGCGGCACTGATGGGCACCGATGAGATGGCACTGATGGACATCGATGAGGTGGCACTGATTGGCGGCGCTGGTATGCGGCACACATAGGCGGCACTGATGGGCACACATAGGCGGCACTGATGGGCACACATAGGCGGCACTGATGGGCACACATAGGCGGCACTGATGGGTGGCACAGATGGGCACTGGGCATGGATGGGCACTGGGGGTGGCACTGATGGACACTGGGGTGGCACTGATGGACACTGTGGGGCGGCACTGATTTTCCCAGGTTGCCAGTCAGTGCCCATTTGTGGGCACTGATTGGCATTTTATTTATTTTTTTATTTTTTTTAATGCTTTTTTTTGTTTTTTTGTCAGACTTTTTTTTTTTGCAGGCTTTTTTTTTTTTTTTGTTTTGCCCACCCTGGTGGTCCAGGGTGGGCATCCCTGGCGGTCCAGTGTGGTGATCCGAGGGGGGGCTGCGCTGATAAACAATCAGCGCGAACCCCCCCTGTCAAGAGAGCCGCCAATCGGCTCTCCTATACTCACGTCTGTCAGACGCGAGTGAGGAAGAGCCATCAATGGCTCTTCCTGTTTACATCGTGATCAGCCGTGATTGGACATGGCTGATCACGTGGTAAAGAGTCTCTGCCGGAGGCTCTTTACCGAGATCGAAAATGCAGGGTGTCAGACTGACACCCCGCATCACCGATCGCCGCTCTGCGCGCCCCCACGGGCGCCCGCGGCATGAAATCGTCCTGTCAGGATTTCAGAACCACGTCCCGGACGTAAATCGGCCATAGGCCGGGCGGGAAGTGGTTAAAGGGTCACTAAAAGGAAAAAAAAATGTTTTTTCCTGAAATGACTGTTTACAGGGTATAGAGACATAATAGTTAACGGATTCCTTTTAAAAATGATTAAAAACCAATCATATAATGTACCTACAGTTTAGTTTTGCTTTTGCTGTTGTTTCTGGTTCTCTGATGTACAGAGCCAGAGAGCCAATAGAGGGCAGTGATGGTTTGTAAAACGAAACTGGATTGGTGCTGTGGGGTTTTAGACACACAGTAATCACACCTCCTTGATTAGTCACCACAGTGAGAAATCTCCCAGTACTGTGGTGATCAGGAAACAGACAACCAGGAAGTGTCCAGAACAGAGAGGAATTACAGCAACATCAGAGCACAACATCAAAGCAAAAACGAACAATGAGGACATGAAACCAGGACTGCAGTAAGGTAAGGGAAGCTATTTAGCTAAAATAAAAAAATCCTTTAGTGACCCTTTTAACTTTTTCCCCCTTTTTTTTTTTTATATATGGAGATCTGCTTGTCTGTTTTGAAACATTTTTGAAACAATGTCTCAAGCTCTCAATTTTGAACGCTCTTAGAATATTATCTTCATTACTTCTAAACCTTGTTCATCTCTCTTTCACCCACCTTTTCATTCAAACCTATATTATAAAATTATCTAATCTTCTGCCATCAGGGAGGATTGCTGGTAGCCATTTAAATTTTTGAAAGTCAATTATTGACACTGCGATAGGTGTCCTTTTCTCAGCTCTTTATTGATCGCCTATTTTTCGTGAGTATTTAACCGCAATTTTTTTTAAAAAAACATCACTAGACCCCAAACCCAATCATTTTCTCATGTGTTTTTTTGTTTTGTTTGTCTTTATTATTTTCTGTTTTTTGCTCTTTGGACTTTGTCTGTTCCTACAGCCCTAGATGTACCACATGCTTCCATAGCACCTGTTTGACTATATTTGGAGCCTGGTATTGACCCTATCCAGGGCCTACCCATCCATCCCGGCTCTCGGGAGTGCCTGCGCCCTCCTCTCTGGTGGTTGCTTTTTTGTTTGCCTCCCCTAGTTTGGAATATTTCCTTGCCCTTAGCCACACATGTTTTATATATATATTACACATTATTATTTACCTATTGCATAGCTAATCCTATGTATTCTGTTTTGTTCAGCCATAAACTTTATCTGCTTGGATTTTGCTTTGCCCTGAAGAAGCAAGTACTGCGAAACATGTTGGGAATATGTGATCTCCACGTGCAGTTAGGCCCCATTCACACCTAAGCGACAAAACGCCCGACGCGGGACGCTTCTGTCGCTTGAGGGGAGAATTCCCATTGCCGTCTATGGAGATGGTTCACATCTCATAGACGCGCAACGCCTGTCGCCTGAAAAAAAGTCCCGGACCCTTTTTTTCACGCGACAGGCGCGTTTTCCCATAGACAGCAATGGGAATACTTTAGAAAAAAAAAAAAAAAAAAAAAGAAACATTTGTAATCGCGGCAAATCTGCCGCTACACGCGTACGCGGCTGTCGCTTAGGTGTGAATGCAGCCTAAAGCAGAACTATGTATTTTAATGACCACAACTATCTATTATATTGATTGAATTTTGTTTTACATATATTTAATAAAAATATTTTGTATTTTCATAAAAATATTTTCCTTTCTCATCATTACTGCCATATCCTGTCCTGTACACCGCAAATTATCCCCTTTCTTTCCCATTGTCTTTTCTAATATTTGCCAGCACACCATGGGTCAAAAAAGTAGAGTCCAAACGGATTGTTTATTGCATTATGACATCACAAGAACAGTGCAACGATTCAGAGTCACGTAGGACCCCTTTGTCAGACATGTGAGGAATGGCACAACAGCATGCCATAGATATGGACCAAATTGCGTCTGCGCTGGTGACATCACTAAAGTAGAAATCAGGCTACAGCTATTAACAGGCTCAAATGAGGAGAATGTCAGGTAAATATCATCTTGCCTCGGCGTGTCTTCCGGGTATCGCCCCTGGAGCTGCGATGTCGTCACTCCCGCGTATGCGTGCGGGAGACTTCATTCCGGCAAGGTCTGGTGGCTGCCGGGCCTTTAGCCGAGGATCCGCACTGCGCATTCGCCACTGCAATCAGCGGCGCATTGCGAGGGGAATATCTCCTAAACCGTACAGGTTTAGGAGATATTCTTTATACCTACAGGTAAGCCTTATTATAGGCTTACCTGTAGGTAAAAGTGGTAGTACAGAGTTTACTACCACTTTAACATTTAAATCTAAAGATAGTGTTGAACACCCGCATCCTTTGACGCAGACTGTGGTACCTCCCATTGACCCCTTCAAGACACAGTAGGGACTGGCGGGAAGAACCAATGAGCGTAGCATGGAATAATGCAAGAAGTTTTGAGTGCCGAAGACTTTGCCAGAGACAGTACCGCTTGAAGACAGGGAAGTTTGAACTCGTCACCCTCTAGAAAAGTAAATATTCACAGCTTACAACTGCAGGAGCAATGCTTTTGCTTTTTCTTTTGAACCTCTATAGATGCCACAGGAAATCAGAAGCACGGAGATACAAAAAAATGGGTATTTTCTGAATAACAGAAAAATTACAAATTGTTTATCATACACAGTGCTTTGGCAAATTAAAATGTCACCCAGTTAGGGTTTAAATCTACTTTCACATGTTAAAGCTTTTACAATTGGGTTTACATCTACTTTAACCACTTGACCTCAGGAAGGTTTACCCCCCCCTTCCTAACCAGGCCATTTTTTTTTTTATACAACACTGTTATTTTAACCCGACAATTGCGTGTTCATGCAACACTGTACCCAAATAAAACGTATGTCCTTTCCCTCCCCCCACAAATAGACAGCGATCAGCAACTTATAGTGGGACTGCGATATTGCGGCAAACAAATTGGACACAAACTGACATTTTTTTTTCTGGGGTCCCCCAGCAGCACTCCTGGCTCCTCCTCTTCTGGAGTACCCCCACGGAGAGCCGCATTCCATTGGGACACTTGTGTGGGCATGCTCCCGCGTCCTGCTGCTGCGTCCATTGAGGACCCACCCCCCGTGTCACTGGATTTGATAAACAGCAGCGGGAGCCAATGGCTCCTACCGCTATTAACTTATCCAATGAGGACCCCGAGACAGCGTCTGGAGCTGCTGTGCTCGTCGTTGGAACAATCGGCTCAGGGAAGAAAAGGGGGGTCTGGTGGGGAGCTGCAGCACAGAAGGTTTTTCACAAGGTGAAAAAACATGAGGGTTTACATTCCCTTTAAAAAGGTATAAAGATTTCACATACACAAATACTGATCAATGAAAGCACCCCTGGCAGTGATAAATGGTTTGTCTCAACACTAACTGCTATGTTTGCAGGAGAGCCTGTTAAAGCTCTAAAAAAGCTTTAAAAAAAGAAAGAAAAACTACAGCAGCCATGACATCTATGAAGTGGCATGCTGCAATACAATATTGTTTTACTTTTGGGGTTTAATACCACTTTATGACAGGAAGTATGTTACCAGCCAGATTACCAGGAAATTAAAAAAGTAAAAAAAAAAAAAAGAAAATTTAAAGCAACCACCACATGTAAAAAGGAAAAGTATGACCAAAGCTTTTTTGGCTTTACTTCTCTCTGGGTCACAGGAGTACAGTTAGTTCTGCTCTCCTGTAATCCATTTTCAGCTGAGACTGTTGGCTGATGTCGCAGAGGCTCTGAAAAGACCCATATGGTCAGGATCCACCCAGAAGCCTGGACTGACATATGGCTCAGCATTTCAGTGAGCCGCAGAGAGCCAGAGCCAGTTTCTCCCATCCCCTCCACAGCCCAGCGCTCCAGTGAGTACTGGAGGGGCAGAGCAGAGAGCCGGTGACCGAAAATCACCAGCTCTCTGCAGGCTGAGGACAGAGAGCCAAGCGATCAGCTGTGTTTGATCACCCAGTTCTCGGTCCTAGAGGTGGCAGGGGACAGATGCAGCCATCTAGGCAAGTATTTTTATTTTATTTTTGTTCTCTTTTGATTCCCATACTTCTCTTTTAAAGTGGGACAGAAAGCTTTTAATAACAGTCTGCGAAACGGTTGCCTATCACCACAGAAGAGACTTGCAAAGTCTCTTTAGTGATAAAATACACCTACCTGCCTGATCACAGTCTTCTGTGGCATGTGAACTGAGCTGTGCATGCAAAGCTCAGCTTACAGCGCTGGCATAGTCCTTGTGTGCCAGGGAGTTGTCATCCTAAACTAGCCAATGGAGATGCCCAAAGACTAGCACCCAGGGATAGGATGCCAGCACTAGTGAGTGACCCGAACCGTTAGATAGGAGGTAAGCTTATTGCCTGTAGTTCCACTTTAAGGTTTGGTAAACCGCAATATATTTTTTGGTTCCGAGTTTAAAAAGGAGAAGTATATCCAAAGCTATTTTGGCTGTACTTCTATGGATCTCAGGTGTGCAGTTCGTTCTGCACTCAGGTGATCTATTTTCAGCTGACAGCGGGCTAAAGTCTGCTGTCAGCTGATGTCACAAAGCTGGTCCAGGCTCTGAAAAGATCCCAACCAAAAGGTTGCTCAGAAGCCGACTGGTACCTGGCTCAGCATTCCAGCTATTTGCCAAGAGCCTGAGCCGGCCCCTCCCTCCACAGCCCAGCACTCAAGCCGACAGTCTCAGTCTCTGCTCACGGAATGCTGAGAACTGAGCGATCAGTGGTGTTTGATCACTCAGTTCTCAGTGCAGAGTCGGCAGGGGACAGATGCAGCATCCACCTAGGTGGGGTATAAATTTTATTTTTTTTCTAAATTCCATACTTCACCTTTAAAGAATAAGCTCACCTTTTGCTCAAGCCCTGCTCACCCCCTTCAGCTGTGAGAGTGGGAAGGGGATCCTCTCCCTACACCCGCTGTCACATTTTGGTGCAGTTGTACGGGGCTCCACCTGCACAGACACGTCATTTATTTACTGCAATCTGTGAATGAAGAAACTACAAGTCCAGTCTTCCACCACAAACAGCTTGTAGTTCTCAATGAACTGCAAAGGTGCTGATGAGCACCCTTGTAAGTCCACTGATACTTCAGATACTCCAGAAAGCCCATACAGGAGGTACAGGCAAGAAAACTGGAGTGACTGTCTTCAGGAGCCCGACATTGCTTTACTGCAATGCTTTGCAGGCTCCTGTACGAAAATAAATAAATATACTTTTTTTCCCCTGCAAAAAAAATTTGCATTTTTTCCTAAAGGTGAAACAAGCCTTTAACAACTTCAATACTGGGCACTTTCACTCCCTTCCTGCCTAGGCCATTTTTCAGCATTGTCACACTTTGAATGACAATTGCATGGTCATGCAAATCTGTAACCAAATGAAATTTATTGTTTGTTTTCACACAAACAGAGCTCTCTTTTGGTGGTATTTATTCACCACTGTTTTATTTTTTGCTAAAAAAACACAGAAAGTAAAAAAAAAAAAAAAAAAAAAAAAAAAAAGTGTTTCTGTTTTGTAAAAAAGTAATTTTACTCCTTCACTGATGGGCACTGCTAGGCGGCACTGATGGGCAGCAATTAGGGGGGCACCGAATTGAAATTTTGGTGCGGAAATCGAAAATGCAGGATGCACATAGCCAAAAACAAAAATGTCAGTTATTTTTTTCTATTTTTATATATATATAAAATTGTATTATATTCGACTTTTTAATTGATATCAATTTAAGTTAATATGAATTTATTATTGGCACCTTTAGTGCAAGAAAAGCTCAAGAACAATGCAGTCTCAAGTCTCTGACCATCTCTTGTATCATGTCTGCAGTCTCAGCCTGTCAGATGCAGCCTCACCAGTGCCCGGATCAGAGCAGCGATCTCCCACTGTGTGACAGAGTTGGATTTTAATTTTCTCCAGTGATACATCACACTAATCAGTGCCCCGATTATCTGTACAGGTCTCCCCTGTGAGGAAATGCCAATTATCGGCTCTGACAGCGTGTGAGGAGAGACAATAACTGGCATTTCCTTGTTTACATGTGATCAGCTGTCATAGGATACAGCTGATCACATGGGTAAAGAGCCTTGCATCAATTCTTTACCGAGACCAGGGTTGCAAAGCACGGTAATACTGGCGCAACATCATATGACGCTGTCCCAGAACCAGAGAGCCCCCACCTCCATTTGTCTATACGGCGGGCAGGAGGTGTTTAAAGTGATATTGAAATGCAAGTTTTGTACAGAGCCACTGCACTCGTCCTCTTCTCGGGGTAAACACTCCTGGCCCTTTCCTCCTGCAGAGTGCCCCCAGAGCAAGCAGTTTTCCCCAAACCTGCTGCTCTGCATGTCCATTCACACACAGAGCTGTGGCTCAGCCCAGCCCAGCCCCTTCTCTTGTGACTGACAGCAATGGGAGCCAATGAGGAGGACGAGTCCCTGGAGACCCAAGCCTCTTATACACATTGCTGGATCGCGATGGGGCTTCATGTACACTGCGGCTGGTATACGGACGTTTAGGAGCAGTTTGACGGGTTTTTTTCGACTGTTCCTGAAACTCCTCTGTTATCTTATCAGTACATGAACACAGGGTCATTTATAGGCAGTTGAGTTTAAAAGCATTTTTTGGGAAAGTAAAAAGATGTGTTCAGGATGTTCAGAGGCATTTGATACGCCTGTAACAGCTTGTAAATGTGGCAACTCGCGTTTAGTTTACAGGCGGTTTTAACTTTTGACTATTTGGCATGTAAACGTGGCAAACCTGACTTTTTGACCAGTTCAATACCGGGCACTTTCACCCCTTCCTTCCCAGACCAATTTTCAGCTTTCAGAGCAGTCACACTGTTAATAAAAAAAAAAAACTCCAGCGCCGTAATCCTTCTACGATCACGGACCCGCCGCTATGAGCGATACCGCCTCCACCGGAGACTCCCGGCCAAATGACACGCAAGCTGTCTGACAGCTGTTTTATAACCAAGGGCGGGGCCACCCGTGACATAGACAGGTGAGCCTGCCCCCTCTGACGCAACAGGGGTTTCCTGTGACGCGTCAGAGGGGTGGGGTCACACGTCACGGCTGGCCCCGCTCTCGGTTATAAAAGAGCGGTCGGACAGCTCACGCGTCATTCGGCCGGGAGCCTCCGATAGAGGCGGTATCGTTCGTAGCGGCGGGTTCAGGACCGGGATCGTAGAAGGATTATGGTACTGGAGGTTTTTATTTTATTAAAAAGGACTTGTCCCAACTTGGTGTGTGTTTTTTTTTTTTTACATTTTGACAATTCACATGAGGGCCAGGATCTGGGGGTCCCCTTTGTTAAAGGGGGCTTCCAGATTCCGATAAGCCCCCCTCCCGCAGACCCCCACAACCACCGGGCAAGGGTTGTGGGGATGAGGCCCATGTCCCCATCAACATGGGGACATTCTTCCCATGTGGGGGGCATGTGGCCTGGTACAGTCCAGAAGGGGGGGCCCTCTCTCGTCCCCCCCTTCTTTTCCTGTGACCTGCCAGGTTGCGTGCTCAGATAAAGGTCTGGTATGGAATTTTGGGAGGAACCCCCAGGCCATTTTTGTTTTATTTGGTGCAGGACCCGACAATTCATTATAGGCGCGAGTAGTTTTAAATGACCTTTTTTCCCTTTAGAAATGTCATTTTGTGCAGAGACTGTTATGAACATGGGAAACATGTGCTACTTTACAGGCATACTATAAAAAAAAAAAAAAAAAAAACACACACAACAACAGGTATGAAATTTAAAAGAATATTTCACTTTAAGCATTATTAAAATCACTGCTCCCGGACATGCCAGGTCCCCAAACACTTTTTATGACAATACCTTTAAAATTAGCACTTTTGATTTTTCATGTTCGTGTGCCATAGACTAACTGTGTCTGCATATTCGAACAAATGTTTTGCCTGTTCGCATGTTCTGCTGTGAACAGAAGGGGGGGGTGTTCAGCTCATCCCTAGTGAGGAGAGCCAATCGCGAGCAACCGGCTCTCTATTTACATCACGACGGCTGTGATTGGACACAGCCGTCGTGTGATCAGGAGGGCCAATCACCGAGTCCAGCTGACACAAGTGCATCGGGGCTGCGTGGGATCTCACGATCCCCTCCTGAGGGACGCTCCTGAACGTCCACTCAGAAGGAGGAAGCGCCCACCTGGCAGTATATGCACAGTGGCCGGGTGGGAAGTAATTAAACGTTGTTTACGACCTGTCAAGATAAATCGTTCTGGGGAGGTTGTAAAGCGTCCCGTGTACATTAAGCATAATAACCACTTTAATGCCGCTTTCAACCCATGTACCGCCCAATTCAGCTCTACAACAAAAGCACGTATGAAGCATGTGCACAGGGAATGACAGCATGGTGGCACATTTCTCCGCACACAGCCAAGGCTTTTCGCTCTGGTTTGTAGCCACTGAAACTGACCCATGCGGTGTACATGACATTCAGCGATTTTATCCTACAGGTAGGTGCTCATGCACTAACTAAGGTGTGTTTGTGAAGACACGGTGCTAGGAGACTGAGGTGTATAGCACGACAACACTTGGGGGGGACAATCCACAGGCTGCGGATCAATCAAGTCTTGTAAGTGTGAGCAATAATGAGCTGCAGAGGAACTACAAGTCCTGCAATGCCCTGCCATGCTGTGTGACAGAACAAGCTGGGACCTGGAATTGCTCAGAGCCATACATATACAATATATAGATATATACATATTGCACAGTGTGAGTTGAGTGTTCTGAGGGAGAGTCACATACATGTGTCTGTGTTGAGTGTTCTGAGGGAGACTCACATACATGTGTCTGTGTTGAGTGTTCTGAGGGAGACTCACATACATGTGTCTGTGTTGAGTGTTCTGAGGGAGACTCACATACATGTGTCTGTGTTGAGTGTTCTGAGGGAGAGTCGCATACATGTGTCTGTGTTGAGTGTTCTGAGGGAGAGTCACATACATGTGTCTGTGTTGAGTGTTCTGAGGGAGCGTCGCATACATGTGTCTGTGTTGAGTGTTCTGAGGGAGAGTCACATACATGTGTCTGTGTTGAGTGTTCTGAGGGAGAGTCGCATACATGTGACTGTGTTGAGTGTTCTGAGGGAGAGTCGCATACATGTGACTGTGTTGAGTGTTCTGAGGGAGAGTCACATACATGTGTCTGTGTTGAGTGTTCTGAGGGAGAGTCACATACATGTGTCTGTGTTGAGTGTTCTGAGGGAGAGTCACATACATGTGTCTGTGTTGAGTGTTCTGAGGGAGAGTCACATACATGTGTCTGTGTTGAGTGTTCTGAGGGAGAGTCACATACATGTGTCTGTGTTGAGTGTTCTGAGGGAGAGTCACATACATGTGTCTGTCTGCACAGCTCTCTCTCCTCTGCCCGGGCACAATGAAGTAAACAGGTGATGTAAACGTCCCAGTTGCTTCCCCTCCTCACCTCAGCCAAGTATTTATCAGCTTCCCCCGGCCTTCCCGACCTACCGGGCCTTCTTCTATCTCCGCCCACAAAGCTCGTATATCCTCCCGTTCTACCCGAGGCTCCGAGCGGCCGACATCCCGCGCACCTCCTCACACAGCGCCCTAGTTCGTACTGCCCGCTCATTGGCCGAACGGGCTGCCACTCTGAACAAGAAAGTCAGCCCAACCCATTTACTCCAACCAATAGAAGTTGAAAGTTGCACAGAGTTTATCTGTGATTGGAGAGAACGGTCGTCACTACAGAGAAGAATGGCAGGTTGCTGTTCAGTGACCACCCCCCCTGGCGGCACCACCCCAGTTCATGAATACTCCAATCCCTCGCAGCTGGGTGGGACTGGAGCCCACCGAGGGAGATTATTGGTCGTGGTTACTGTCAGTCAAAGATCAGGCCGCCTAAGGTAGCCCCTGAGCTCCTCGGCAGCTGTGATTGGCCAGTCCGCTTCACGTGTTGTATATTTGTGCCCTGCAGCCAATAAGGGGACGAGTTATTTATAGATTTCATTTTCTCTACCTGTCAGGTACTATAACCTCCGGGGAGGCGGGGCCTGCCAGGGGCTATGGAATAATTTATTGACAGGGACACGTTTTATTTAATATGCATGTCTGTATGTAATCACAGTGTGACTGCACACAACACACGGCTAACGGCGTGATACTTCACATCCTCAGACTTCCCTTTATGCTGCAACAACAAGAAGTACAAGCGATGCTGCATCATGTGCCTGTGGGCAAAAATCACAATCACCCCCCCGAGCTTGGTAACAGATTTTGTTGTCGATGCTATTTATAGATACACTCCGACATTTTGATTTTTTATGTGTTGTCTTTTATTTCCCTACCACACTAAGAGACAAATGTAAAAAAAATATAAATAAATAAAAAGGGGCTCAGTCATATAACACAAAATAACAGCAGCCACTTGATTATTTTGTTCCCTAGCTGATATCAAAGTTAAAATTATAAGCAGCGCTAAAATTGAATGCAACATAAAATAATAATAAAGTACAAGCGTGCAAATGGTACGAAAATAATATCCGTAGCCCAGGTTCTCACTGACAGCATGCAAATTCAGCTGAACTCGCACAATTTCATTCATTCCCACGTCGGTCCAACTTCGGAGGCGATTTCGGTGACATCTGTGCAAGTTCCTGCACTGAGGTCTATACAAAAAATAAATAAAAAATGCACCTAAAGTTGCCAAAAGTAATACATAAACTACATTTGGGAATCGGTGAGGCCCTGCAAATGTGGCGTCGCACTGATGGTGCCAAATCTGATGGTGTCGAATGCCAAATCACATCAATTTGAAGCCAAGTTGCATAAAAGGTCCATATGGCTTGCGAACATACATATATTGGGCCAGATCCACAAACGAATTACGCCGGCGTATCTATGGATACGCCGCGTAATTTTTAAAATGCCCCGTCGTATCTTTGTTTTGTATCCACAAAACAAGATACGACTGAATCTGGGCTCGATCCGACTGGCGTACGTCTTAGTACGCCGTCGGATCGTAGGTGCATATTTACGCTGGCCGCTAGGTGGCGTTTCCGTCGCATTCCACGTTGAGTATGCAAATTAGCTAGATACGGCGATCCACAAACGTACGTCCGGCCGGCGCATTTTTTTACGTTGTTTCCGTAAGGCTTTTTTCGGCGTATAGTTACCCCTGCTATATGAGGCGTATTCTATGTTAAGTATGGCTGTCGTTCCCGCGTCGAATTTTGAAAATGTTACGTCGTTTGCGCAAGTCGTTCGCGAATAGAGCTTTGCGTAGAATGACGTCAACGTCGTAAGCATTGGCTTGTTGCGGGTTAATTTCGAGCATGTGCACTGGGATACCCCCACGGACGGTGCATGCGCCGTTAAAAAAAACTTCATTTACGTCGGGTCAAGACGTATTAACATAAAACACGCCCCCATCACATACATTTGAATTGTGCGCCCTTACGCCGGGAGATTTACGCTACGCCGCCGTAACTTACGGAGCAAATTCTTTCAGGATACCAAAGATACGCTGTAAGTTATGGTGGCGTAGTGTATCAGAGATACGCTACGCCGGACGGAAGAATGCGCCGCGCTACGTGGATCTGCCCAGTTCATATAAACTGGTAAGGAAGCACAAATCAGTCTGTGAAAGTCCAGAAGCATTGAACAGTCCCTAAAGAGGAACTGCAGTCTGCTCACATCATTTATAATAAAAGCATCTTTGCCATTCTGAAGCTTCCCTCCAACCACTTTGCATATTATTTTATATATAATGTGATTCTGTACTTGCCAAATATGCTGCAGAAATCTCCCTCCCCTCAATCTGGCTGCAACCATTTAAACTGTGGGCAGCTGAAGCTGCTGCCTATTCACTTCCTCGATTTACACAGAGGCACACCTGCAGCTCTCATTGGCCCTCTTATGACTCATCCCCCCTCCCTTCCTGGCAAACACTCACAAGAGTGAGAGCGAGAGCTGTGCATGATGTCATAAACCTAGGCTAATGACCAGACAAAAAAGAGGAAGTGGTCTGTTTAAGGTATTTACCATCAGAAAAAAAAATGTTTTACTATCCAATGTTAAACAACACGGGAAGAAGATTTATTAGCTGGAAAGTTGAAATAAAAATGACTGAAGGTCCGCTTTAAAGTGGAGTTCCAGGCTAAAATTAAACTAGGTCTAAAAACAGAGGGAGCTATATGCAGAGAGTATGACAGGGGGATATTTTGCAGGATGGGAGTGCGGAGGGCATGACAAGGAGCAGCATGTGCAGTAGAGGAGTTCAGAGGGTATTACAACAGGCAGTATGTGCAGGAGAGAAGTGTGAAGGGTGCGACAGCAGGCATTGTGCACAGGCTGCAGAAGATTAGTAGCACTTCTATGCAACTAAGAAGAAAACAAGCATTTTATTTATAAAAAGATACATTTCATTCAGTTAAGACCCCTTTCACACTGGGTCGTTTTTCAGGCGCTTTTTGGGCTAAAAATAGTCTCAGTCTCAGTGTGAAAGCCTGAGTGCTATCACACTGAGGCGATGCGCTGGCAGGAGATAAAATAAAAAAAAAACCCTGAATGGCAGTTTGGAAATGTGGTCACCCTACTCGCACCTCTCCTGCAGCTGCAGGAGAGCTCCAGCCCTCCTCTGGTCCTCCTCCAGACCCTTACTTTCTGCTTTCAAGCAATGCATCCAGCTTCTTCCCAGCAGCAGCATAAGGAAAGGGGGTGCACTGTGATGTAAGGCAGAGTGGGGTACTCAACTTCTGATGGTGGGGTGGCTCTTGACATCTAATGCAAGGGGAGGGGATGTGCTGGACATCTAATCTTACAGATACAACCGCCACTTTTGAGGGCAATCATAATTCTGATGCGGCCCACGATGAAATTGAGTTTGACACCCCTGGCCTAAACCCATTTCTGGAACAACTTTGTTCCACTTATTATTGCAAATCCGACCCACAGACCACTGTAAACTGACATCTACCGTATTTATCGGCGTATACCACGCACTTTTGGGTAAAATCGTGGGTGCGCGATATACGCTGATACCCGCTTCCCGCACTGTGTTTGAACGCCGCCGCCGACATATACCGAGCGCAGTACACTCGGGTACACTCAGCCAGGATCGGCTCCGCTAGAGGTCACGCCCTGTGCCGCCTCCTAGCCTTTATGCAAGAGGAGGCGAGCATGCCCAAGTGTACTTTGCTCGGTATATTTCGGCGGCGGCATTCAAACACAACGCGGGAAGTGGGGATCGATTCAAAAACAGTGCGGGAGAAGCGGGGAGGACACCACCAAGGCCGCAGACGGACGCCGGACCGCACAAGGCCGCCGGGCAAGACACCGACGAAGGGCATTCAAACTGTAAGTATTTTATTTTTTTCCCTGAAAATTTCCCTTCTAGGTTGGGGGTGCGCGCTATTTGCCGGTGCGTGCTATATGAAGATAAATACGGTAATTGCTGTGGTTTATTGTACTCTATATATCACTGCTCATTCATTGGCCTTATTTAGAAGGTCTGATTGCGGCTTTAACCCCCGGTTCACACAAGTGTGGTTTTGAAGTCCCGCTACCTCAATGCAACTTCCTAAGCAGTGCGATTTCATGTGCAGCTTGCTGATATCTGTGCAACTTCATTTAACAGAAATAGTGCAGGAATCTTTTTTAAAGTCGTTGCAACTTGAGTTGCTGCAATTTGAACAGTTTCATTCCCACAAATGGGGGCCAATTTGTCATGCAACTTTGAACGGTCATATCGCATAACAAGTCACATTGGTGTGGAACAGGGCTCAAAGCTATAAGTGTCTAGCTTAAGACAGTCATTTTTTACAGTGAGGATTAAAAAAAATTTAATTAAAAGCTCTGGGTCGGCAGGCAAAGCCTAAAGTTTTCTGTAGTTTTTACAAATAAGCCCAAAATCACCAATTAAACAAGGTATGAAAAGTATTGTGCCTAACCAACAAGCCCCTAAGATCAAACATTTTAAAATTTTACCCTTTTTGATTCTAATGTTCGGAATATATATATATATTTTACAATAAAAAAATAAAACTACTAGTATTCAGTGATACAGAGTATCATGCAAAGATTTTTCAAACTGTAGGGCAGGGGTAGGCAACCTTTTGAGCACAGTGTGCCGAAAAATATATTCAAAGAAATGATAGTGCCGATTTCATAATAAAAAAAATGTCAACTTCACGCTCTCAATCATGAAAATTATTTTTTATAAAGAAAATGCTGTAAACTACCCGCACATATGCTCCACCACCGTACCCCCCATGCTCTTTTGTCTCACCACTGAACCATCTTCTCATCTGTCCTAACACTGAACTTATCTGCCCCACCAGTGTAACCTTCTTTCTCATCTGCCCCACCAATGTACTTCCAGCACATCTGTCTCACCCATAGGCGTGCGCACAGGGTGTGCCAGGTGTGCCCAGGCACACCCTAATCACCCTGTGCAGCACAGATTCCCCTACTGCCCTGGTTCCCCCCTCCTCCCCCCCGCAGCTCTTCCAGCTTCCCTACTCTCCTCTCCCTACAGCTGTTGCTGTGGGGATGTTTTAGGATGAATGGGGGAAGGGGCCGGTAAATATGTAACTTACCAGCCCCTTCCCTTTCATCGTGAGTGATCGGTACTATGTGTTCGATCTTTAGGGTGCACACCCTAATGCAATAGGCTGCGCACACCTATGGTCTCACCTCTGTACCCCCTGCTCATCTGTCCCTCCAATAAACCTCCTTTCACATCTGCCCCACTGCTCTATGCCCCCCTGCTTTACTGTCCCACCACTGTAACCCCCTTCTCATCTGGCTCAGCACTGTACCCCCCCGCTCATCTGCCCGATCACTGTACCCCCCTGCTCTTCTGTCCCACTGCTGAAGCCCCTTCTCATCTCTTTCACCACTGTACCTCCCTGCACATCTGCCCCACCACTGTACCCTCCTGCTGTTATGTCCCACCTCTGAACACCTCCTACTGCTTTTCCCCACCGCTGTAACCTCTTCTCATCTATGATATGCAGAGTGGTGAAAGGAAGCAGAGATGAGACACATCTACCTGTCCTGGCACACTCATCCTGCTGATCCACCCCTCGCATCCAGCCCACGTACTTATATGTGATGTCACATACAAGCATCTGGAATGGATGTGCAATGATGAGCTCTGGTCAGGGGTATTTTCTGAAAGCAGTGGGCCTGTGTGCAGGATCATAAGAAAAAGTGCGGCGCTCTGCACTGAAGCAAAAGTTGGGTGTGATTATCATTGCGCTGAATACTGGTTGTGGCTTAAAAGGGACACAGAGTGCAAGGTTTCAGTAGTAAGTTATACAAAGGTACAGAAATAATTTCAACAAAGTTCCCAGCAGCTCAACACAGGGCCATCTTAATGCAAGGGCACTCCTGGGCACTGCCCAGGGGCCCCAGGTACATAGGGGGCCCCACAATAATCTTGCATTACATCATACTTGCCAACTACCCCGGAATTGCTGGGACAGTCATGCATTTTACTAAACTGTCCCGATATGGTCCTGTCCCAGGAAGCGTATCAGAACCTATACTGTGCCCTCCTGACCCCCCCTGTACTGTGCCCTCCTGATCCCAGTAGTGTGCCTCCCCCCCTGTACTGTGTCCTTTGTGTTAACTAATCTTTGATTTATGGAAATTTTTCCTTTTGTAAAATCGATTTTTTTGAAAGGACTAATGAATATATGTTTAATTCTATCAACTATTTATACTTTATTTCTTTGAGAATAGGTGTGTAAATTGGGGAAAGCTGGTAGGTGCCCCAGGGCATTACTTTGCCCAGGGGTCCTTGATGCTATTAAGATGGCCCTGGCTCAACAGCAATTCCACAAACTGTCACCCGATTGTGGTTCTCACAATCACAGTGAAATCTCTTCTTTCTGAGATTGGTAGTGGCAACCAAGCAAGTCATTTTCCTCCAAATGGTGGACAGGGCTAGTAGGACTGTGATTGGCTTTAGCAGTGGCCAATGACAGTCCGCCTCCTCCTGGACCGAACTGCACCCAATCCCTTCCCTATCACAAATCAGCAGAGTTAGAGAACCAAATGTGTGGGGGCGCAGGGACTTCCCCTTTCTGAAATTGGAATGCATTAGTGTCTCACTGACACTTCCCTGCACTGCTCTGCTGATGGGGAAAGAGTCGAGTGTCGGCAAAAGAGGCTTCGAGTGCCGCTTGCAGCACCAGAGCCAGGGGTTGCCTACCCCTGCTGTAGGGGCACCAAGTCCAAATTCATCTATTATCTCTGCACTAGTAAACTGAATTTCAAATTTTTTATGTTATTGGGTTTGTATACATAGTCTTTTGCACTTTGCCCTATTATTTAACCCTGCAGGCATATTATGCCTTTGTCTATAAAATATTAGTTGTTTTATGCATTATATCTCTCATTCTAAGTATGATCACTTATTGGACACACCTTGTAGAGACAATTTGTATGAAAGGTACAAGACTACCCCCTGAGGCAATAATTGATATTGCAGTCTTGAAAAAGTATGCAGGGAAACAAGACATATTTTTATATTTGTACCCTTTGTTGTAGCGGCATTAAATCTATTATCAATTAAAGGGGTTGTTAAGGTTCATGTTTTTTCACCTTAATGCATCCGACGATTGCCGCCCCCCCAGCCCCCCATTTTACTTACCTGAGCCCTGGAAAGCCCCATGTTGCGAAAGCACTCGATCTTTGCCCGACCTTCTCGGCTCTTCATTGGATAGTTTGATAGCAGCGCAGCCATTGGCTCGCACTGCTGTCAATAAAATCCAATGATGCGGGCATTGGGGGCGGGACCGAGTCACACACTCGTACGCTATGTACGCTGAGTGTATGACAAGGGAGCGTGCCCGCAAGCTAAACCTCTCGGGAGGATCGGGGCCACTCTGAAAAACGAACTGCACAGTGGAGGCAAGTATGACATGTTTGTTATTTTTAAAACAGAATAACTGAACCTTTAACCACCGCGCCATAGACATTTTACTGCTACAGCGCGGTCGAGTTATTCTGGGAGGACGTCCCTGGGATATATATAATATATAATGTTTTGGGGTTCTATGTAATTTTCTAGCAAATAAATGATGATTTTTCCATGTAGGAGAGAAATGTCAGAATTGGCCTGGGTGTTCCAGAACGCCTGATGGTGCTCCCTGCATGTTGGGCCTCTGTATGTGACCACGCTGTGTAAAAGTCGCACACATGTGGCATCGCCATACTCGGGAGGAATAGCAGAATGTGTTTTGGGGTGTAATTTGTGGTATGCATATGCTGTGTGTGAGAAATAACCTGCTAATATGACAGAAACTAGATTTTTTTTTTTTTTTACAGAATTTTCAGTCGTTTTTTCTTTTATAGCGCAAAAAATAAAAAACCTACAGGTGATCAAATACCACCAAAAGAAAGCTCTATTTGTGTGGAAAAAAAAGGACAACAATTTCAAATGTTGTATGACTGAGTAATTGTCATTCAAATTGTGAGAGCACCGAAAGCTGAAAATTGGTCTGGTCAGGAAGGGGGTTTAAGTGCCCAGTGGTCAAGAGGTTAATATCACTTTAACTAATAAAACATAAAAGGTTAAAAAATTTGTGTGAAAGAAATGCTACCTTAGCATGTGGGTCTACAGATAATTATTTGATTAGTCTGAGAAAAACATAACATGCTTCTGCATACAGAATCAGAACATTAAAACCAATCATTGAAATAGCCCCTGTTAGACCCCTTTCACACCATCTGTCCTTTGTTTTCCCATCCATCCTTTGATGGATGAAAAACAGACAGAAATTCATTTCCATGGGCAAGGGCATATAAATGGAAGATCATTCGTTTTCATCCACGTGTGTTCAGGTCTGTTTTTTGTAAGATCTGTTGGAAAAGACCTGAATGGATGTAAATGGACAAAAGTTTTTGTTTTTTTATATATATATATATATATATATATATATATATATATATATATATATATATATATATATATATATATATATATATATATATATATATCTCACACTATGTACCCCCTACACATTCACATGGGGAGGCCATTCTGAAACCCCCACTGAAAGCAGAGATGAGTCATGGATGTTAAAGATGCCAACGGCAAATGTAAAAACAGATGTAAACGCAACTGAAAACTGTTGTAAGAACTGATGTAAACTGAATCTAAAAAAATGTGGCTGAAAGGATGATGCATTGATGTCCACGTGAAAGGCAGTGTTGCCAATCGTCATTATTTTTACTTGCAGGCAGTAAGACTCAGAGAGAGACACAGGGCAATGATCATAGAGGCGCCCAGCGGCAGGGGATGCGTTTGCTTCCCTTCCATCGGCAGACTCAGCACATGTCCTCCAGTGCTGTGTTGCGCCTCTAATGACACTACGGTCGGATGGATGGCTTGCCAGCCTCAGTTACATGCTGCAGAGGCACAGAGTGCCATCCCCTACATTATACAACACTGCACCCGCACTGAAAACTTACATGCGGAGACCGGCGGGAGACAAATTAGGCAAACCAGCGCCAGTGCGCCCTAGGCAGCTGCCTAGTTTGCCTAGTGGTAGCTCCGGCCTGCATCCAAGTGCAGGGGGGGTGGGTCCAGTGCAGGCAGTGCCTGAGCATGTTGTGTGAGGTCATGGAGCAAGGGAGCCAAGGGAGTCAGAAGGGGACGTGTTGTGTCGGTGAGGGGTCATCTACACTGCTGTCAGTGTCACTATTATTAAAAATGTATCACGGTCAGTACTCAATTTTTTCAGTGTCACTGTGACAGTCAATTTTATGTGTGTGTGCCGCCCATTCTAATTTCTTGCCCTCCTGAGTCCTGTCCCTGAGCTACTTACTTACTATATCAAAAATAAAATAAGAAATATGTTTTTGCCCTAATATCTACCTTAAATCACATTGCTAATTGCATATTGTAACGGTTTGTAGCCTAAATACTGAAATTTGCACTTTTACACACAAAAAAAAAAAAAAAAAAAATGTAATTTTGTAACTTTTGGAAATGGCAATAAAAAAAACTTGGCTGTGCCAGTAAATTTTAGTCTAGTAGGTTAAAGGGGCCTACATTCCAGCATGGAGCTGACCAATGTACCCATGAAAGATAAAAGCATATTGCTATAAAACATCAGTAAGGCCCCTTTCACACTGGGACTGGAGGCGCGGTGGCGGTATAGCGCCGCTAAAAATAGCGGCGCTATAAAGTTGGAATTGCCGCGGGATTCGGCCACTAGCAGTGCTGTATTAACCCCCGCTAGCTGCCGATAAATGGTTAATACCGCCCGCAATGCACCTCTGCAGAGGCGCATTGCGGGCGGTATTACCGCTGTTTCCCATTGTTTTAAATGGGAAGGAGCGGTATACATACCGCTCCTCTCACCGCTCCAAAGATGCTGCTTGCAGGAGATTTTTTCCTCTCCTGCCAGCGCATTGCCTCAGTGTAAAAGCCCTCTGGCCTTCACATTGAGAATGCTGGGCAGGAGTTTTTCAGGCGGTATTTAGGCGCTATTTTTAGCCCTGTACCGCCTAAAAAACTCCTCAGTGTGAAAGGGGTCTAATGCTTTTTATAGAAATATTGCTAAATGGTGGATTGGAAAATCCACCCTGCTGCGCTATTGTATTTTGACAGCAAGCCTCCCCAGCTTTAATGATCAATTGGTTGCAACACTGATCAAAACAAACTTTTCCAACAAGCCCGTTCGAAAGTTGGCAATTAGATCATCTGCTCTCAAACAGTAACAGCCATAAATTGATTGAAATTCAGTCGGTCCCTGCTGAACCAGCTTAATTTCGATCCATCTATGGCCAGCTTAAATCTGATACAGGGACTCTAAGCTGAGACATACACTATATTTTCAGAAGTATTGGGTTGCCTGCCTTTACATGCACATGAACTTTAATGGCATCCCAGTCATAGTCCAAAGTGTTGGGTTCAATATTAAATTGGCCCACCCTTTGCAGCTATAACAGCTTCAACTCTTCTGGGAAGGCTGTCCACAAGGTTTAGGAGTGTGTCTATAGGAATGGTTGACCATTCTTCTAGAAGTGCATTTGTGAGGTGAGGCATTTATGTTGGACGAGAAGGCCTGGCTTGCAGTGTCTGCTCTAATTCATCCCAAAAGTGTTCCATCGGGTTGAGGTCAGGACTCTGTGCAGGCCAGTCAAGTTCCTCCACTCTAAACTCACTCATTCATGTCTCTGTGCACCAGTGCACAAAGCAAGGCCCATAGTCATGTTGAAACAGTAGGGGCCCATCCTCTAACTGTTGGGAGCAGAAAATTGTACAAAATGTCATGGTATGCCGACCCCTTAAGAGTTCCACTCACTGGAACTAAGGGTTAAACCCAACCCCTGAAAAACAACCCCACACCCCAATTCCCCCTCTACAAAATTATTTAGACCAGTGAACAAAGCAATGTCTATAGAGACATGGATGAGCGAGTTTGGGGTGTAGGAACTTGACAACCAATGTTTTTGGTTGTAACATGACAAAATGTGGAAAACTTCAAGGAGGTATGAATATTTTTTCAAGGCAATGTATATCCTCCTCAGCGTGTTGTGATTTTTAGAACTTGTGTTAAAATGTATCCATAACCAAAACCTTTTTTTTAGTTTTTAATAAAATAGGAAGGGATTACTCCCCCTGTCAGGTTTTTATGGATGTCTGGGTCCCTGCTGGAGAAATTCACTCCTATTTCCTCTGATGACCATTGAAAAAAAAAAAAAAAAACTAGGAAAACCAACATATTACAGTTGTCACCAGAAGAATAGATTTGGGGAAATCTACCAGTGGGACACCCGATTTAGTGACACATTTCTAGGAGAACTCCCCTCACACACACATTTTTTTTTTTGCTGAAATGACGGTTTACAGGGTATAGAGACATAATAGTTAACTGATTCCTTTTAAAAATGATTACAAATAGATAAAAATCAATCATATAATGTACCTACAGTTTCTAGTTTCGTTTTTGCATGTTGTTTCCTGCTTCTGTGATGTACAGAGCCACAGAGCCAATACAGGGCAGTGATGGTTTGGAAAATGAAACTGATTGGTGCCGAGGGGTTTTAGACACACAGTAATCATACCTCCTTGATTAGTGACCACAGAGAGAAAGCTCCCAGTACTGTGGTCATCAGGAAACAGACAACCAGGAAGTGTGGAGATCAGAGAAGAATTACAGCAACAACTTGAGAGCAAAAACGAACAATGAGGACATGAAAACAGCACTGCATTAAGGTAAAGGAAGCTATTAAAGCGGAGGTTCACCCTAAAACATTTTTCTAACATTACATTTTGCTCACTTGCAACATTGACAGTATGCATTTTTTTTTGCTGTACATACCGTCGTATAGCTTTTCCCCCCCCCCCCCCCCGACTTCCGGGTAGTGGCTCCCGCGGGACTGGGCGTTCCTATGCAGCAGGTAAGCGATTGACGTGATGACAAAAACGACCCCCCGTCGCATAAGGAGCGTCACGAGTTGCTAAAAGAAGCCGAACGTCGGTGCACAGGCGCCGTATAGCGCCATATAGAGCCGACTCGCAGTTCGGCTTCTTTCAGGCAACTCGTGATGCTCCTTATGCGACGGGGGGTCGTTTTTGTCATCACGTCAATCACTTACTTGCTGCATAGGAACGCCCACTCCCGCGGGATTAACTTCCCGAAAGCCGGGGGGGAGCTATATGACGGTATGTACAGCAAAAAAATAAAAAAACGCAATGTTGCAAGTGAGCACAATGTAATGTTAAAAAAATGTTTTAGGGTGAACCTCCGCTTTAAGATAAAAATGTATTTTCCTTTACAAACCCTTTAAGCTATAATAAAGATGACTGCTATTTATATCAGATCGGTTCACGAAAATGAACCCCTATAGTGAGAATTGCACAACAAAACTTTGAGCCATTAGTCAATTATAAATCATATAATTCTGCAATTACAGCTTTCATTTTAAGTCTCTGCTACCATGTTATTTGCATCATGAGAGTCCATTACAAAAGGCGCTAAATAGCAGGAGTTTTTCACTTACAAAGCCGTACATCAGAACAGGTATATCGGAACACTGTTACAGACTAAACTATAGAAAATATCAATTATATGTTTACAGTGTTGCAATACAATTATTTCGGCATGAAAAGAGTGTGCGATTCACTTGTAGTTGGTCTTGTACCCATTTAAGACCCGGACCTTTAGGCAGCTAGAGGACCCGGCCAGTTTTTGCGATTCGGCACTGCGTCGCTTTAACTGACAATTGCACAGTCGTGCGACGTGGCTCCCAAACAAAATTGGCTTCTTTTTTTCCCCACAAATAGAGCTTTCTTTTGGTGGTATTTTATCACCTCTGCGGTTTTTATTTTTTGCGCTATAAACAAAAATAGAGCGACAATTTTGAAAAAAAAAAATGCTATATTTTTTACTTTTTGCTATAATAAATATCCCCCAAAAATATATAAAAAATGTATTGTTTTCCTCAGTTTAGGCCGATACGTATTCTTATACCTATTTTTGGTAAAAAAAATAAAAATCGCAATAAGCGTTTATCGATTGGTTTGCGCAAAATTTATAGCGTTTACTATATAGATAGTTTTATTGCATTTTTATTAATTTATTTTTTATTTTTTTTACTACCAATGGCGGCGATCAGCATTTTTTTTCGTGACTGCGACATTATGGCGGACACTTCGGACAATTTTGACACATTTTTGGGACCATTGTCATTTTCACAGCAAAAAATGCATTACAAATGCAATGTTTACTGTGAAAATGACAATTGCAGTTTGGGAGTTAACCACAAGGGGGCGCTGAAGGGGTTAAGTGTGACCTCATTTGTGTTTCTAACTGTAGGGGGGGTGTGGCTGTAGGTGTGACGTCATTGATTGTGTTTCCCTAGGAGGAGGACAAAAAAGGAACACAGTCTATGGTGAGAAGCAAAGCTTTATGGGAGTAGGGTCCTATGAGGTATGAGAGGCTGGATTAACCCACATGTAGGCTGCCATGGAGTCTGTCAGGAAACATTTTTTTCCACTTCTGGGATACAAGTTTTACATGAATAAATAAAAGCTGATCATTATATTCACCACTGCCAGTGTTAAGTGGGTTGTCTCATTTGTGCTTAGAGCTTGAGAAAAACAACAGACTTGCTGACTGGATGATCAGATGAAAATAGAACAAAAGGAAGACTCAAAAAATAAAATAAAAATAAAATAATGCTGCCTTCACAGACTTGGCAAGCTGCAATATAATACATATTTGCTTTTGGGTTTAATACTGATTTAAGAGAGTTATGACAACAAATTAGCTAGTGTAAAGAACTTCAAAATGCCAGAGGTAATGAAAAAGAATGATGGAGGGCTGCAGGGTATAGGAGGAAGTATTGGCACTTGGGATCTTTTTAAAAGCCCAGCACTATTTTTGAGATTCCCCCAGCTTCTCTGCCCCCTCCCCTATTAAAAAAAAAAGTATAAATACCATTTTTCAAGGTGTCTTTGGTCAGGTCACGTGAATTGGTTCTCTTCTAACTTTTTTTTCCTCTGGTGGTGAGCAGATCCTAAATCCTGCAGTACAGCATGCTCCTGTGGGTCAGCTTGGAAGACAAGCAGCACTGAATCGGTGAGCAGGTGAGTCTGTAGGGGACAGCACCAGAGATGAGGTAAGTAGCTGCTTTTTAATTTCTCACAGGTCCGAGAGGACAGGATTTTTAATTTTTTTTTCCAAGATGAAGTTGGGTATTTCAGCTAAATGGCCAGTCCACCCAAAACTGAGATTTCCTTATATGGATGGACACTAGTGGTTGATAGAGATGGTTGCATTAGGAAAGAATAAATAAAAATGAATATTAATATAATATAATAATATATACACACACACACACACACCTAACCTTTCTCTCCAGTTGGAGCATCTGCAAATCCACCAGTGTAAAAATAACTAAAGCATTTCCTGTTTAACCACTTGCTTACTGGGCACATATACCCCCCTCCTGCCCAGGTGAAATTTCAGCTTCCGGCACTGCGTCGCTTTAACTGACAATTGCGTGGTCGTGCGACGTGGCTCCCAAACAAAATTGACGTCCCTTTTTCCCCACAAGTAGAGCTTTCTTGTACAAAGAGTTTTATTGAAAAAGTACATCAATAAACAAAAAAGAATACAAAAGAGAAAAAGACAGTGGTGGACACACCATAAGCTATCAAACATCAGAACAGATAGTTCGTAGACCTGAGATCAATCCGGCTTCTAGGGATCCAAAAGCGAATCCAGAAGACCGGCAATAGAATGTCCTCAACTCAAGTGGCCTGCTAAATTAACCTAATGCTGGCTTAGGTAACATACCGGCTAACACGCCGGGGTAAATGTAGAACTTAAAAGCAAAGTTGCTATACGATACACAACATTACAAAAATAAAAAATTAAGATAATAAATAAAATAACAAAAAAAAAATTAAAATTCAAGCAGGCACATAGCAGAGGATATCAGTTTTTCAAAATATAAAATAATGCATCCTGTGTCCAGGGCCGACAGGACCAAGCCTGAGGGCCCAAGCCACAAAGAACAAAGAAAGAGAGGATGAAAAGAAAGAGAGCCAACTAGATAAGTAGCATGAGCAAGTGGCAATAAAAGAGAAAGAGGAAAAGAAATAGAGAAAAGAAAATAGAAGAAAGAAAGAAAAATAGAAAGAAAGAAAGAAAGAAAGAAAGAAAGAGAGAAGGGGGTCCACGGGGCGGGGGGAACAGAGACCTATCAAAGAGAAAGTAGTGTTGGGTTAAATCGTGAAGGGTGGTTGTTAGCCACCCAGGGTTGCCCAAGTAGAGCTTTCTTTTGGTGGTATTTGATCGGCTGTGCGGTTTTTATTTTTTGCGCTATAAACAAAAAAGAGCGACAATTTTGAAAAAAAATACAATATTTTTTACTTGTTGCTATAATAAATATCCCAATTTAAAAAAAAAAAAAAACACATTTTTTTCTCAGTTTAGGCCGATACGTATTCTTCTACATATTTTTGGTAAAAAATAAAAAATAAAAAAAAAAAATCGCAATAAGCGCAAAAGTTATAGCGCCTACAAAATAGGGGACAGAATTATTATTTTTTATTATTTTATTTTTTTACTCGAAATGGCGGCGATCTGCGATTTTTATTGGGACTGCGACGTTATGGCGGACACATCGGACACTTTTGACACATTTTTGGCACCATTCACATTTATACTGCGATCAGTGCTATAAATATGCACTAATTACTGTATAAATGTGACTGGCATTGAAGGGGTTAACACTAGGGGGTGAGGAAGGGGTTAAATGTGTAGCCTTGGAGTGTTCTAACTGTAGGTGGAGGGGGGGTGACTGGGGGAGGTGACCGATCTGTGTCCCTATGTACAAGGGACACAGATCGGTCTCCTCTCCAGAGACAGGACGCTGTCTCTGTGTAAAACGGCAATGAGAGATGATCTCATATGTTTACATATGAGATAATCTCTCATTGGCCGCACAGATCGCATCGCAAACGGCCACTCTGATTGGCCGTTTGCGGCGATCTGTAATTGGCTGTGTCCAAGGGACACGGCCAACACAGAGTTTCCCCGCTGCGCGCTCTGGAGCACGTGCGGGGAACGCCCAAAGGGGCGGACGTCAATTGACGTCTAGTTGGATTTTCAGATCCGCGCTGTAGCCGTCATTCGGCTATAGCGCGGGTCTCAAGAAGTTTATTGTACTGCCAAATGAGTCCAAAGGATCACTAGGTCCAATGATTCATTAGAGAAACCCAAAAGGTTTATTTCCTCAAACCTGGTGTCATGTATATTACATAGTTAATAGTTTGGTTGAAAAAAATCTATCCAGTTCAACCAATAAAAAAAAAAAAAAAAAAAAATCCCAGCGATCCCATATACACAATCCCTTATCCCAGGTTCACACTGGGTACGATTTCCTTAGATTTGAGATGCGATTTCACAAATGAAATCGCATCTCAAATCGGCGGCATTTGCCGCCAATTGTCGGCAATGACACTGTCCTAATCGGTGCGACGCCGCATCGATTTCAAAAAGTAGTTCTGTACTACTTTTTGCGATTTCGGGCCGCGATTTACATAGACATCTGTGCAGAAACCTGCACAGATGTATCTTAAATCGTGGCCGAAATCGAGACTGCCGGCGGGAGTGAAATCGTGCGAGTTCAGCTGAACTTGCACGCCTTCACTCCCGCAGCCCAGTGTGAACCAGGGCTAAGAGAACTTTCACACTGCCAGTTCCCGAAAAATTCTGGTAAGGCTCCGTTAAGACCCCTTTCACACTGGGGCGTTTTTCAGGCGCTTTGGTGTTAAAAAAAAGCACCTCAATGGGATCTGCTTGCATGACTTTTTTGACGTCCTGCCAGCACAGCGCCTTAGTGTGAAAGCACTCTGGCTTTCAAATTGGGATTGCAGATGCAGCTTCTTTCAGGCGCTTTACAGGCACTTTTTTTTTTTTTTTTAACTC
Organism: Rana temporaria; assembly: GCF_905171775.1. Classification (NCBI taxonomy): domain Eukaryota; kingdom Metazoa; phylum Chordata; class Amphibia; order Anura; family Ranidae; genus Rana; species Rana temporaria. The sequence continues at coordinate 150,777,341 of NC_053494.1, forward strand.
TAAAGTTCCTCAAAAAAACACCAGTGAGAAAGGGGTCTTACCCACAGTTGATCCAAAGAAAGGCAAAAAACAAAACCCCAGCAAAGCATCATACAATTTTCTCCAGCAGGGAGAAAAAATATTTCCTGATTGCCCAAGAGGCAATCAGATATTACTTGGATCAACTTTACCTATAAATATTAGCATCCAGTTATGATACAGTATATACATTTTGGAAAGAATCCAGACCAAAGTATATTGACCAATAGGATTTCATTATAGATTTAGGGATGAGTGCACAATAAATTTCAGGGGATTTTCATCCGCTTAGTAGTTAGATCATTTACCCAGCAAATGCTAATTTTCTTTTGAACTGCCTCATGATACCGATATATGATGTTCCATAGACCATCTCTGCACTGCATTGAACTGAAAGTGATCCAGAAAACCCTTTACTAGTTATTTTAACTTGTAAGAGGCCCCAAAGTTTATTTACTAGTTTATATAATAAGTAGACTAGTTTCCCCAGAATGTATCCACACCTCCCCATTCCTTTGCAATTGCCAGCTCAGGCAAACTGATGTATCTCTAGTGGCACAATCAGCCACTGTCTTATACCTCTTGGTTAGGCAATTTTACTTTCAGCCCAGCTAGTAGTTACCTTCTTTCATCGCATTCCCCTTTGAAAACATCAGCATATGGTGAAACTCACAGGCAAGCATGGAATCCTGCTTTAATTGGTCTCCAGACATTAGACTAACTGCCTTCACTGAGGCCTTAAAGGAACCTCTCAGGATAGAAATAGTTGCTATTTCAGACTTATTTTTGAAGATGTATAATTCATGGTTGTCATGCTTATCCTTTTTGGACTTTGAACATGTACCTGCTTACTAAGCATCATAAAACCTAAATCGGCTGCAGAGATCTGAAAATGTCTCCCTCCCTGCCTGTGATTAGCGCAGCGCGGTGCCGACTTCCTGACGGATTCTGCACATGGACTGTGCGAACACGCCGGAGCTCATCCCTTACGGCCCTTTCACACGGGGCGGATCAGTAATGATCCGCCTCCGTGTGTCCGTAAAGCTCAGCGGGGATCCTCCATAAAATCCCCGCTGAGCCGTCGGCTGACAGGGCGGTCCCCGCACACTGTGCAGGGACCACCCTGTCTTTCCTTCCCTCTCCCCTATGGGGGGGATCAGATGAACACGGACCGTATGTCCGTGTTCACCCGATCCGCCAGACGGAAGAAAATGCGGACATACGGTCCGCACATGTGAAAGGGGCCTAAGGGTCACCAAGAAGAAACATGGGGGGGGGGAGATTTAAAACATTATTTTTTTTCCTCAGTTTAGGACGATACGTATTCTTCTACCTATTTTTGGTAAAAAAAAAATCGCAATAAGCCTTTATCGATTGGTTTGTGCAAAATGTATAGCTTTACAAAAAAGGGGATAGTTTTATTGCATTTTTATTAATTTTTACTACTAATGTCGGTGATCAGCGATTTTTTTTCGTGACTGCGACATTATGGCGGACACTTCGGACAATTTTGACACATTTTTGGGACCATTGTCATTTTCACAGCAAAAAATGCATTTAAAATGCATTGTTTACTGTGAAAATGACAGTTGCAGTTTGGGAGTTAACCACAAGGGGGCGCTGGTGGGGTTATGTGTGACCTCATTTGTGTTTCTAACTGTAAGGGGGGTGTGGCTGTAGGTGTGACGTCATCGATTGTGGTTCCCTATAAAAGGGAACACACGATCGATGACAGCGCCACAGTGAAGAACGGGGAAGCTGATCATGGGACTCCAGCGGCGATCGGGTCCGCGAGTCCCGTGGCCACGGTGCTTCAGGCCAGGTTGCGTGCACGACCCTACGGCTGGGCTTAAAGAGCCACGTACATGTACGTGGATGTGCCCAGCCGTGCCATTCTGCCAACGTACATCGGCGTGAATGGGTCCTTAAGTGGTTAAAGTTGTCCCCAGAACAAGATATGGGTAAATCTTCCAATGGGGGTCACCTGTTTGGTGACAACCATCAAACAGAAATTCCCCTCAAGGGAGCATTTTCAAAGTCGGACCGACTTGTGTAAGACCAGTTAAGACGGCTCTCATATGGAAACATTGATTTTCACACGTCATGCTACATGAGCTCCCAATGTAGGACCGTTTGTCGGACAAGTGTGAACCCAGCCTCATACCTTCTGTGGTGCATCTGTCCCCCTTTTACTTACCTGAACCCAATCTTCCCAGCGACGAGGACAAGCCCAGCAGCTCCAGCCACTGTCTCTGGTCCTCATTGGACAAACTGATAGCAGTGGAAACCATTGGCTCCTGCTGCTGTCAATCAAATCCAGTGGCAGGGGGTGGGGCCGAGTCCTGCTGTCTAAGTCAACTGACGCAGCAGCAGGACACAGAAGCGCGCCCACACGAGGGCCTCCATGGAAAGTGTCTCTCCGTGGGGCCACTCGATGAAGAGGAAGAGCCAGGAACGCCACCAGGGGACGCCAGAAAAGGAGGAGTGGGGCCGCTCTGGGCAAAACCCTTGCTTTGTTTGTTATTTAAAGAAATACAATAAATAACCTTTAAGTTCGGTTCATACTTGTGCGATGCCAGACATCGCATGTAATCCGGATGTAATCCGGATGTAATCTGGATGTAATCCACAGCGCACTGCTATTCACATCACATGCGATGTCTGTGTGGTGCGATATCAGCCATAAAGATAGTATGGCTGATATCGCACTGCATTTGGTCCAAAGACGCACAAGACCCTTTTTTCTGTTCGAATCAGAATCGGAACACATATGCGATCCAATTCATGTCTAGGCATGTGCAAAAGGGAAACATTTGTTTCGTTTTAATCCATTATTTAATTAATTTCGTTAAGTTAGATTCGTTACATGTGTTAAATTCATTTTTGGAATTCGTTCATTTTCAACCGAATTCGAAAAATCCGGTCGAATTCGAAAATATTTCGACCGGATTCGATAATATTTCAATCGGGTTTCGAAAACAAATTCTATTTGAATCTAATTTGAAAACAATTCGATTAGAAAACAAAATTCGAATAAGAATTGAAAGCAAATTTGAATCAAAATATAAAAAATATAAATCGATTTCTAAAAAAGAATACAATAAAATAGAATATAAAATAATACAATAGAATGAAAATCAAAGAATAGTAAAGAACAGAATGGAATTTAATAGAATGTAATCAAATACAATAGAATATGACCTGGCTTCTTCTATCTATCTTCCATTTTCTGAAATTCGAAATTCATATAGAATGAACTCAAATTCGAATAGAAAAATATTAGAAGAGTAGAATAATAAAATATATATATATATAATTTTATTATTCTACTCTTCTAATATTTTTCTATTCGAATTTGAGTTCATTCTATATGAATTTCGAATTTCAGAAAATGGAAGATAGATAGAAGATAGATAGAAGAAGCCAGGTCATATTCTATTGTATTTGATTACATTCTATTAAATTCCATTCTGTTCTTTACTATTCTTTGATTTTCATTCTATTGTTTTATTATTTTATATTCTATTTTATTGTATTCTTTTTTAGAAATCGATTTATATTTTTTATATTTTGATTCAAATTTGCTTTCAATTTTCATTCGAATTTGTTTTCGAATCGAATTGTTTTCAAATTCGATTTAAATAGAATTTGTTTTCGAATTCGATCGAATTTCGTCCGTGGGTTTTCGATTAGAAAACGTTCGTTCAGATTCGGTTAAATTCGTTAATATTACAATTCGGGAATTCGTATGCATCCGAATGTCCGAATAATGAAAAATTTGTCCGAATTTCGATTCGGAACGAAACGAAATGCACATGCCTATTCATGTCCAAACTATCAGTTCGCACTGTGATACACGTGCTGAAATGGGGGTGTCGTTAAGATATAATGACACTCCCCAGCAGTTTGCATATGGCAGTGTGAACTGCCGTGCGTGTCGGGTGCGATGCAGGAACCCGCAGTGGATTTGCGGTGTTCTCACATTGCACAAGTGTGAACCGGGCCTTACAATCACTTTAAGATTTTGAGAAAGCAAATCTCACATATTAACCATAAAACCTGGAGCTCCTCACCATCTGTATGTGTGCAACCTAGGTGACCCATATACACACGCTGTTCACAATCCTGCCCACCAGAACCTCATACTATATTTACACTATCATTGCTTATACAAGTCTGAACAGATTATTGATCAGCACTTATTTAGTTCTAAAGATGCACTCCAGTCTTTTAAATATATTTCTCCTTACATATTAATCTACTTTCCTGGCCCTACCTCACGTCAGCACAGGACTCATTGTGTGCTGACATCATGAGGATAGGCCAGGAAAGGAAAATTACGGTATTTGATAACAATTTTCCGTATTGTGTGCACAGAATGCCTTTGTGAATCCAGATAATGGGCTCAATTCACTAAAAAAGTTTTTACGGCAAAAGCACACGATAAATACCAGTACCTCATAAAGCGGTGTTAAAGTCAATTCACTAAAGGAAATAAATAAATAAATTGATGAGTTCAAGAAGTAGTGGTTCAGGAGAAATGTAAAAATATAATAGCCAATCTGGAGTAGTCTCTACCTTTTTGAATCAGTCCCTCAACTGTAATGCACAGAAACCTAAATCTGGATTTTCTTTTTCTTTGTTTAAGATAGAGTGGAAATGGATTAGAACCTCTGTCAGTTTTTATTGCTGCCGGTGTCCCCATTAGGAATATTCAACCTCTCTATTTGTCCTATTTATCGTTATTAAAAGTGAAAGTAAAATAAAATCCCAAATTTTGGGTTATCTCCAGAAAAGTAATAGAGGGGAAATCTTCCAATGGGACACTAGTTCTGGTGACCTGGGGGACCCCAAGGGATTCTTTAATTAACCACTTAAAGACCCGCCTATTGTAAATGTACGTCCTCTTTTTAAACTTGGATATCTCAGTAACGGCAGCAGCTGCTGCCACAACTGAGATATCCATGTTTTCAGCGGGCGGCCGTGTAAACGATAACGGCGGTCTCCGCGGCGGATTCGCCGCGAGATCGCCGTTATCGGTGGGGGGAGAGGGGCCCCCCCCCCCTCCCGCCGTTTTTCCGCGCCCTCCGCCGCTTACCGGAGCCGTCGGTAGCGGCGGAGGAGATCCGATGCTGCCGCCTGGAGAGTGAGGACTTGAGTGAGGGCAAGATGGCCCCCACCCGTCCTCATAGCTCTGCTGGGCGGAAGTGACGTCAAAACGTCAGTCCCGCCCAGCCTCTTAAAGAGACAATTTTTTTTTTGTCATTTTTTTAAATGACAAATTTTCCTTTTTTTTTTTTTTTTGCATTTAAGCCTAAATATGAGATCTGAGGTCTTTTTGACCCCAGATCTCATATTTAAGAGGACCTGTCATGCTTTTTTCTATTACAAGGGATGTTTACATTCCTTGTAATAGGAATAAAAGTGATCATTTTTTTTATTTTTTTATATTTTAGTGTAAAAAATAATAAAATCAATAAAATTAAATGACGCCATGCCACGAGCGGGCGCAATTTTAAAGCGTGACATGTTGGGTACCATTTTACTCGGCGTAACATTATCTTTCACAATATATAAAAAAATTGGGCCAAATTTATTGTTGTCTTATTTTTTAATTCAAAAAAGTGAATTTTTTCCAAAAAAAGTGCGCTTGTAAGACTGCTGCGCAAATACGGTGTGACAAAAAGTATTGCGATGACCGCCATTTTATTCTCTAGGGTGTTAGAAAAAAAATATATATAATGTTTGGGGGTTTTAAGTAATTTTCTAGCAGAAAAAACTGTTTTAGTCTTGCAAACACCAAATCTGAAAAACACCTAAGGTCTTTAAGTGGTTAACCACTTCCATACCGGGCACTTACGCCCCTTCCTGCCCAAGCCAATTTTCAGCTTTCAGCACTGTCGCACTTTGAATGACAATTGCGCGGTCGTGCTACACTGTACCCAAACAATTTTTTTATAATTTTGTTCCCACAAATAGAGCTTTCTTTTGGTGGTATTTGATCACCTCTGCGGTTTTTATTTTTTGCGCTATAAACAAAAGAAGAGTGACAATTTAAAAAAAAAAACACTTTTTTACTTTTTTATTTAATAAATATCACAATTTTTAAAAAAAAAAACGTTTTTTTTCCTCAGTTTAGGCCGATATGTATTCTTCTACATATTTTTGGTAAAAAAAATCGCAATGATCAAATATTGATTTGTTTGCGCAAAAGTTATAGCGTTTACAAAATAGCTGATAGATTTATGGCATTTTTATTTTATTAATTTTTTTACTAGTATTGGCGGCGATTTGCGATTTTTTTACTGTCACCATGACATTGCGGCGAACACATCGGACACTTTTGACACGTTTTTGGCGCCATTCACATTTATACAGCGATTAATGCGATAAATATGCACTAATTACTGTATAAATGTGACTGGCATTCAAGGGGTTAACACTAGGGGGTGAGGGAGGGGTTAATATGTATACCTAAATTGTGTTCTAACTGTGGGGGAAGGGGGGTGACTGGGGTAGGTGACCGATCTATGTCCCTATGTACAAGGGACACAGATCGGTCTCCTCTCTCCCCTGACAGGACGTGGAGCTCTGTGTTTACACACAGAGCTCCACGTCTTGTCCCTGTAGCCGCCGATTCCAAATGCCTGGCGGACATCGCGACCGCCAGGCACGCGCATCGGCATCTCAGGGACGCGCTCGCGCGCCCCCCAGTGGCCGCAAGAATACAGGACGTCAATTGACGTCCTGTTGAATTTTCAGAGTCACCGTGGAGCCGTCATTTGACGATGGCCCGGTACTCTAGTGGTTAAATTTGCAAAGATTTCCCCTCACTTCCTGGTTTGGCTATGGGACAGGAAGTGAAAAGAAATCTGCCCAATGACAACATTGTCTTTTTTTTTTATTGGTGGAAGAAAGGGATTGAAATATGTGTGTGATTTTTTTTTATATATATATATTATTTTCATTCGAAATTTGAAAGTTATAAAGATATATTGTATTTACTTGATTCAACTTAGTTGTTTTTGATGCGCCTGTCCTGTGAAAGAATCTTCCCTTTGGCTGGTATTCCAGTCACCTTTTTACTTTTTATGCTGTCTTGTGAGTTGACATATTTCTAAGTTTTTTTTTTTTTTTCCCAACTTCAGACTTCGCCAATAAAGGACTACCCCGACAGAGGGCCGGGAGACCTGCTCACGGTATAACCGCCCATAGCTTCTAATTTTTGGCTTCGCATCATATGTGGTTATTTCTTCATAAGGTTTTTTGTTTTTTAATTATATTTTTCCTCTTTTTGATATTTCTATGTATTCTTTTCTGGTGCAAGTGCAACATTTATATATATATATTTTTTCCACGGACATATTATAATCATAGACTCCTTCCCCTCTGGGAAAAATAGGCTTAATATAATTACTAGCCTCCTTTTTTTTTTTTTTTCCTTCTTTCTCCCCCCTCCCACCCAGATCTGTGTGCCTTGTTACTATTATTGTTTCTTTTAATTTTCTCACCTATCAATATCTGTCATACCTTGTACAAATTTTTCAGATGTTTTAAAAACTTTCCATTTCTCCCACACCTCTCTGGATCTGTCCTCTCCTCCTATCTCCCCCCCCCCCCCCCCCCCGAGCGAGGTACTCCATTTCTGCTATATAATCGACCCTCTCTATCCACTCTTTTATTGATGGCCTTTTTTTGGTGTAGCCTATTCTTTGGGACATATTTCTACGGTTTAAACCATTTTACATCTTTATCAGCAATACAAACTCACAGGGGTTCTAATCCTTCTCCAATGTATCTATTCCATTGAATAACACATCATGAGATAAAATATGGAATGGTTTTATAAGATAAATACCTCACATTTTGATGAAATAGCTCATGCTTTATTTTAGTATTTTTTGGGGGGAATTGCAAGAGCGAGAGCGACAAGACTAATCACCCTGCACAAGCAAAGAGAGCAGCAGCGACCAGTCTTTATTACAGGAAGTTCTTAAAGTATAACTAAAGGCAAAATTGTATACGTTTTGGATAGAGTAGAGATGGATTAGAACACGTGTCAAATTTTATTGCTGTGTGTGCCTCCATTAAGGAGATTCACTCTCTCCATTTGTCCTGTTTACTATTATCATTGAAAGTAAAAGTAACAGAAAATCCCAACATTTTGGGTTGTCCCCAGAAAAGAACTAGAGGGGAAATGTTCCAATGGGGACACTAGTTCTGGTGACCTGGGGGTCCCCAAGGAATTCCCTTAACCTCCCTGGCGGTATGATTCTGTCAGAAAAAACATGCTAAAAGCGGTACCATTATTTGCAAGGAAATTTGGCGTTTTATATTGTAGGTCTGTAATTTTTAGAAATAACTCACTTAAATCTGACCAAACAAGATTCTAATAGGCATCCCGGGTATGACATTTTTTTAAAAACAAAATTATAAATTATAATATAATAAATAATTATAAATAATTATAACAAATAATAATATAATTATAATAAAAATTATTCAATAATGTAATCAAATCAAAATCACTGAAATTTGCTCAGTTGCAGAATTGTTGCTGTCATTATTTTTTTTTTTTTATGACGAATTTCCCCACAAATCGCTATCGCACAATTCTGCAAGTGATTATAATTTATTATCGCTGTTTTTTAGCTGATCTAAAACTATTTTTGACATAAAGGGACACTTTTGGTTGCTATGGACAATCTACAGTTTGCAGGGAGAAAGAAACGTTTTTATTATATAAAATGACATGCATGACACAGGACAGACCACTAGGGACAGGGGGGGTGTGTTTTTTTTACATACAGTACTGTAATCTATAAGATTACAGTATACTGTATGTAAGGTGTTTGTTTACTTTTTTGAATTTGGCGCCGTTCTCCGTCCCCGTGCGTCGTAACGTCGCAGGGAACGGAGATCGGCGTCACACGGAGGCACTGTGTGAATCGAGCGAGGACCCACTCGCTCACACAGCGCGGTGGCATCGCTGGATCCAGGGACAAGGTAAGTAACTTGTGCCTGTGGATCTAGCGAGGCAAGCCCGAGTCTGACACGGGGTTTCCGCTCGCAGCAGGAAAATCTAACCCTGTGTCAGACTCGGGAAGACCGCCAGGCAGGTTAATTTGCAGGAATTTCCTCTCACTTCCCATTTGGCTTGGAGACAGGAAGTTAAAGGGTTTGTAAAGATTTTTTTTTTATCTTAATAGCTTCCTTTACCTTAATGCAGTGTTGTTTTCATGTCCTCATTGTTCGTTTTTGCTCTCAAGTTGCTGTAATTCTTCTCTAATCTCCACACTTCCTGGTTGTCTGTTTCCTGATAACCACAGTGCTGGGAGCTTTCTCTCTGTGGTCACTAATTTCAAGGAGGTGTGATTACTGTGTGTCTAAAACCCCTCAGCACCAATTAGTTTTGTTTTCCAAACCATCACTGCCCTGTATTGGCTCTGTACAGCAGAGAGGCAGGAAACAACATGCAAAAACGAAACTAAAAACTACATTATATGATTGATTTTTTATCTATTTTTAATTGTTTTTAAAAGGAATCAGTTAAAGCGGGGGTTCACCCGTACATGACACTTTTTCTGCTTAGATGGATGCTCGTTTTGTCTAGGGGAATCGGCTAGTTGTTTTAAAATATGAGCTGTACTTACCGTTTACGGGATGCATCTTCTCCGTCGCTTCCGGGTATGGGCTGCAGGACTGGGCGTTCCTATTTTGATTGACAGTCTTCCGAGAGGCTTCCGACGGTCGCATCCATCGCGTCACGATTTTCCGAAAGAAGCCAAACGTCGGTGCGCAGGCGCAGTATAGAGCCGCACCGACGTTCGGCTTCTTTCGGCTACTAGTGACGCGATGGATGCGACCGTCGGAAGCCTCTCGGAAGACTGTCAATCAAGAAGGAACGCCCGCTCCCGAAGACCCATACCCGGAAGCGACGGAGAAGATGCATCTCGAAAACGGTAAGTACGGCTCATATTTTAAAACAACTAGCCGATTCCCCTAGACAAAACGAGCATCCATCTAAGGGGAAAAATTGTTTTATGGGTGAACTCCCGCTTTAACTATTATGTCTCTATACCCTGTAAACAGTCATTTCAGCATAACATTTTTCTTTATTTGCAACTCCTTTAAGGGACATATTCACAATGGAACATAGATGGTGAAAAAAAAATCTGTCAGGGGTTATCACCTTCCCTTATGCTGGCCATACACTATACGAAAAATCGCATGAAATTCTGTCGTTCAGACAGATCGTTGGTTTTTCGAACAGTTAATGGGCACAAAATCGATAATCATTGGGACGTTTTTGAGCCGAAAAAACGAAGGACAAGTTTGGAAATTTTCTGCCGAACGAACGATAAATCGGAAGGTTAATGTGTTTCCCGTCCGAACTTTCTGCACTAGGTATATGTAAAAAAAACTAACCAATTTTTTTTATTATTTATGTCCACTGAACGATTTATGGGTCATTACACAATGGCAATATCGTTTGCGCTCACGGCCAAATGTTTGTTTTTGAAAGTTCGGTCTGACGATTTTACATAGGGTGTATGGCCAGCATAACTCTATCCAATCTGGATTATGGCTCTAATTTAAGTTTCTGAAGAGAGGTTTTTCACTGGATTAGAACACAAAGCACACCAAAATTCAAGAAGGAATACACGTGACTTGTGTGTGTGTGTGTGTGTGTGTGTGTGTGTGTGTGTGTGTATATATATATAAAAAAAAAGGGGGGTTTATAATTTAGGTTAAGAAAGTAGGAGAAAGGGACAGTAAAGAGTAATGGTCTGATTATATTGTCTTGATGTACGGAATGAGGTTCAGAAGTATAAATGGATTGTTATATCAGTGTAGTTGTAATATCTGTATCTTCTGGAATGTTACTTTGTTATGTCTGTTTTTTCCTTTTGACAAAAATAAAAATATAAAATATGAAAAAAAAAAAAAATTATTTCAACAAGGTTTGTATATACACACACCCACACAAGTTTAACTGGTGTCTTTATTCAGCCGTACCAACTATGAAACTATATTTAATTGTAGACTCCACACTAGAGGGCTATCATGCAGGCTTGTGTCATTTGTTTGAAGTATGTCTCCATGAGAGGAGAATATGAAAAGCCAGTGGATAAATCAACCCTTCTTATAACTACCTGGAACTAAAATATACAGTACCTAAATTTAAAGTGGTGTTAAACCCAAAAGCATGTATTTACTATATTTCAGCTTACCAATTCTTAGATGTGATGGCTGCATTCATATTCTTTTTTTGGTTTCCTTTCTTCTATTTTCACCTGGCGATCTGGCTAGCTCTCCAGAACAATGTATCAGTTACAGAGATTAGACAAACCATTTAACACTAGCAGGGGTGCTTACAACAGATTTATTTATTTCTATAAAACCTGTATCCCAAAGGGGGGGGGGGGGGGGAGTTTTCTGTAACTGCTTATAAAGTATTAACTGGAGTTTTGATTTAATTTTATATACCAGTAATTTAAATCTGCAAGTACATCTAACACTAACCTCCCTGCTTGTTCATCTAGAATGGGATCCCTCTAATACAGGAGATGTTTTACTGGCCAGATCACCAGGGGAAAACAGATGGGAAAAAGCCTAAGAAAAGAAAATTGATGCAGCCACCTCATCTAGTGATTGGTAATCTGCAATATATAACATTCTTGGTTTTGTGTTAAAGTGGCTGTTAAACCACTTTGACTAATTTATATCATCCGCTCTGTGTCCTAATGCTGTGTCCCCCTGTGTGTGTGATTTATAAAAAAAATGCTTATTATACCTCATTTCAGAGCTCCGATCGGCACTCATGTGACTGCCCATCTCTCTCCTCTCCCCATCTGACAGCTGCAGTGGGCGGGGCTGGGATACCCCGCTGACGTCAGGCAGGGCAAGGAGAGGAGAAAAAAGTTGGCCGGTCACATGAGCGCCGATTGGTGCTCTCCAATTAGGTATAATCAGCATTTTTGTATAAAACACACACACACACACACACATACACACACGGGGACACAGCATTAGGACACAGTGGATGGTATGAAAATAACACTTATTTCAGCAGCAGGAGGGGCGGGGGCAGGCACTGTCATGAGCTGACAGGTAGGGAAGGGAGGGGGGAGAGCAGACAGGAGACAGTGGTTGACGGAGGCACGTAAACCGACCACGGTATCAGGGCTCAGCAGCCATGATGAACTGTGTTCAGTTTACAAAGGGGAGGGTAAAAACTAGCAGGATCAGCTAAGTATTTCAGGTGTTACAGGGGGGCAAATTGCACAGCACAAGCACTGTGCTGTATAATATGCTTTAAGGCTCGATTCACACCTATGCATGTTGCTTGAGCGTTTTTGCAATGCTTTTTGCGGTGCTTGCTGCGTTTGACGTGTGTTTTTACCGCGATTTGCGTTTTTTTTATAGCCAGTAATTTTTATTTTTTTACATTTTCTTTAATAACCAGCTATAAACAGGTTTAAAAAAAAAACGCAAATCGCGGCACTTGCGTTTTTGATGAAGGTCCATTGAATTCTATTGCATGCAAAACGCTGCTTTTTGCAGGAAGGAAAGTCCCTGACCCTTTCCAAAAACGCAGAGGCACAAAAAAGCATTGATGTGAACATGTTCCATAGGAAACCATGTTAAAAAGTTTCCCTGCATTTCTGCAAAATGCATCAAAAAAAGCATTAGTGTGAATGGAGCCTTAAGCAGGGTCTCAAACTGGCAGCCCTCCAGCTGTTGCAAAACTACAAGTCCCAACATGCCTCTGCTTGTGGGAGTCATGCTTTAAACTGTCAGCCTTGCAATGCGTCACAGGACTTGTAATCTCGCAACAGCTGGAGGGTCGCCAGTTTGAGACCCCTACTTTAAAGGGACAAGATCTATTTTTTTTTTTTTTTTAGGTTAACAAATGCTTTAAATACCACTTTAATTGGTCCCTACATATTACCGTAAAACCAATGTTTAAATCACTTGATTGTCTCCTACTTACTGTAATGTGCAGTTAATACATTGTGTAACCATTGTGTACTTTATGTGTATAAGTAAACTGGAAGCATGAAATAATCCCTGCTTTCAGAAGAACAGTAAACAGGTTATTTGTACATGTCGTGGTAATTTTGTTCTCCACCTGTTTTCTGTTTGCATGCAGCATTTGATAAAGGACACTTTAGTACCTGTAAACTTACACATCAAAATATTTATTTTATTTATATGCAAGTCCATTAACAGTTATCCTAATCGACTCAGGACAAAGAGTTTAATGCGTGCACATTACTGGCTGTTGAATAATGCAGGGTACTTAGCGGAAAGCTGTTTACATCTTCAGTGCAAGCAAATTAGCAAAGAAACCTGAGATGAAGGAAAAAAATAAAAAAAATTATTTGATACTGTAATGTTGTAGTAAATATAGAAGGCATTTCTTAGGAGACACAAACAAATGCTTCTGTTCACCAACTTTTCCCTCAAAAGCCACTAAAGCGTGCCATTGACAGCAATTATGTAAGTAACCGATGTATTTGGCTAACTAGTACGGCAATTGCTCAGTGGACCACAACTGATTGTAATGACAGACCATGGAAGACACAATTGAACAATATGAATTTTTCATCCAAATTCCAGACTGTTCTGCTGATGATCCTATGTTCTTGTTAACAAGGGAGTAATGGGAATATTGTGCAACATGCATTGAATAATATATATATGCTGAGCCAAGACAGGCCTGTTCAGGTCTCATCCTTTCTCGCATAACAATCTGATTATTTTATGTAAGTGGGCCATGCACCACCAAATATCACGACTTTAAAAATGCAAGTCAGGGCAAAAAATAAAAAATAAATGGAATACATATCTGAGTTTCCTGTACTTACGGGTCTTTAAAATAATAAAATACAGGGAAATGTGTATACATTTCCCTGTATTTTATTATTTTAAAGACCCGTAAGTACAGGAAACTCCTAATGTGGACTCAAATTGCAAAATTTGGTGTCTGCCTTGATTATTTATCTAGCTCTCTACCGTTCTCTTTACTGGCTCCCACTAGCCCAACATATAACATTTAGAATACTAACATACAAAGCCATCCACAACACTGCTACATCACCAACCTCCAACCAAGACATCTTGCTCTGGAGCTCTCTTGTTACCTCCCCCCCCCCCCACGCTTGCACTCAGGACATTTCCAGAACCTCTCCCCTCCTCTGGAACTCCCTACCTCAGTATGTAGGATTGGCTCCTACCCTGTCTGTGCAGTCCTTGAAAACTCAATTATTTCCTGGCTCATTATGAATGAAAAATTGGCTAGCACCCTCCATGTCCAACAACATCGCTTTGAAAAGGTTTGAAACCCCTGGATTAGGTACCTCCAGTCCCTGTGAGGAATGGGATGGGATGGAAAGAGGAGGGGATGATCGGCTATACATATCCCCCTTTCTTTCTCATCCTCTTTTTTTCCCTTTTTCTCCATCTTCTAACTTCTACCCATTTTCTTTTTATGAATGCTTTGATGTGGGCTATAGGACTACCTCTAGTCCAATTTATGCATGGAAACATGGTGTTCTTCAGATTAGCATTGGCTATTTTGGTTCAATCTCACAGCAGCCTTTTTATGGGATTTCCTTCCCCCCCTTTTCCTTTCTCCTTATCTTGGAACCATACAGTATATGAATAATAGTCCTTAATTTATATATTTAGTATCACCAGTACCAAGTTTATAGTGAATGGATCGCTTTATTCACGGCAATCAGTGCTTTTTGCATGTCTTTATTGTGCCTTTTCGGGTGGAGATGTTGGTGGACAGGACCTTTAATGTTGTTTAGTGGTGGTATAATCAGAATACAATGGCTTTTGATAATACCCACTGTAACACCGCTTGACAATTATTTGTAATTTATAGTACCTTATTGTTTGTCTAAATCTCTTTTCAATAAAAATCATCAAAACGTTATTTATGGAGTCCTATTCCGTAGGCCTGAATGACCAATTTGGCAATGGAAGCTTTGTAAGCTGCCTACCCCTTCTTGGGTCCTTTTGGTAAAACAAAAATAAGAGTCTGATCCTCGCCCGGACAACGAATACAGTCATCTCTCTTCCGCTGAACCAGGCTGAGAGAAAAAAAGGCAAAATAAAGTCCTGATTTAAATGAAAAGGCCGACACCACTTTTGGCAAAAAAGGATGGAACAGGTTGTGACACGACCCTGTCGTGGTGAAGGATCAAGTACAGTGCCCTGCATGAAAGGGCTTCCAATTCCGACACCCTTTTAGCCGAGGTGATAGCCATCAGGAAGGCTAGCTTGCGTGACAGCAAGTCTAATGGAATTTCCTTAATAGGTTCAAATGGTTGTTTCTGTAACACAGACAGCACCAAATTCAAGTCCCAAGGACACATAGGTGACCTAAGTGGGAGAAGCAAATGAGTTGCCCCTTGCATAAAAGTTCAGATCTGACTGTAGAAAAGAGAATTCTCCCAATCATGCATTTCTGTGGATGCCATGTTTTGGCTTCACACCAAGCAATAGAAGTCTTCCAGACCTTATGGATAGATCTACCTAGTGACAGCTTTTCTAGAATTTACTAGGGTAGACACCACTGGTCCTTTAACACCCTGGCTTTACAAACCTCTCCAACACACAGTCCACACGGTTGAGATGGACTCAACAGGTCATAGGATTACTCTTCATCTAACAATTGCCACTCGTGACATCTCTAATATATATGCTTGTTAACTCTCCGGGCAGGCCTTTTTTCAAGATCTTGTATCCTGGGCTTTGCTGATCCTGGAAACCTCTTGCTTTATCGGAGGCGATTTCAACTCTGTTATGCATCTATTCGAGAACTGCACTTCGGGACCTAACCGGCGACCTTCTCAAACTGCTGTTCCCACTATGCTCGCCTACGCAATATCCACACTTCAACTGACCGCGAGTACACTTTCTATTTCACTGTACATGACTTATTTTCCCGTATCGACTATTTTGTTCACAGGCCCTACTCCCCTTAGTGGTCATCTCTGACCATGCACATATTAGCCTTCAGCTGTGCGGGTTTGTATCTCCCTGATCCATGAAAGTTTGGCGCTTTCCCTCATATCTAGCTGATAACGATTATTTCAAACATACCCTACGCTCGGCCTGGGTGGAACGAGTTGAGACCAATTGGAGCTATCTCGGCACCCCCCCATTTAATTTGGGAAACTGGCAAGGCCTTTCTAAGGGGGCACATTATTTCCTACTCTGCCCAATTTTAAAAAACAAATCCACCTCAATTACCATCAGGCCAGTGAATCCCTTCGCTCTGCTTATCGTGCTTTGAATCAGCATCATACCCCTGCCAACTGGAAAGCTTGGCAATCTGCTAAGTGCACCTTTAATCACAGAGCTGCACAGCAGGAGGCAAGTAAACACTCTTATTCGGATATCCAGATTCATAGGCATGGTAACAAGGTGTGTAGACTCTTAATGAGGTTATGTTCTGGGCGTCACACCCCTACTCACATAAAGGCCCTCATCAACCTGCCCTTTGAGCTCAACACTCCCTTAACCTCCTTTTACAACTCCTATTCCGAAGATCCTATCGATGTAGATGCAGCAAACGCATTACTTACAGGACTTTGTCTCCCTACACTCTCCTCCATCCAACATAATTTGCTTAATGTCTCTATTACTGTAGGAGGACATTCGCCTTGTGATCAAATTCTTAGCGGCAGGTAAAGCTCCGAGACCCAATGGCATTCCCGCGGAATTTTATAAGCTGAAGGCGGATTTTAACCCAGATACACGACACTGTTTTTTTTGGGAGATGTGGGCCAAGGAACCATATCTTCCATCTGGTTCGCAAGCTCACATTAAGCTTATTGCCAAGAAAGGAAAGGACCCTCTACTACCAGGCTTTTATAGACCTATATACCACATTAAAATTGATGCTAAAATGTTCTCCAAAAATCCTCACACCCTGGCTAGCTCAGCTCCTCCCCTCTATCCTTTATCAAGGCCAGTCAGGATTTTTCCCAAGACGTTTGGCCACTCTCAATAGTCACAAGGTTCTGTTGGCTCTCGAAAATGCATAAGCCCACTCAGACCAGGATATAGCTATAATATCACTTGATGCCGAAAAGGTTTTCGATATCAGCTTATCTTGGCTATTCATGGTCAAAGAGTTTGGCATGTCAGGTCCAATTCTGAACTTCATCCAAAAAAAGTATACATTGCCTATGGCCTGACTTATCACCCTGTACTTTATGTCTACCAATATTCCACTCACCAAAAAGGTACAAGACAGGTATGCCCTCTCTCTCCTCTTCTCTTCAATCTTGCTATTGAATTTTGAATTCTTCATCAGGGATTATCGGTGTCACGATTGGCAATCAAACTTTTCGCTTTGCTTTATTTGCCGACGACATATGGCTCTTCTCCACTGACCCGTCTTCCGATTTCTCCAAGCTCCAAGACATACTAAAGACCTTCCGTGCCTGCTCTGGGCTCAGGATCATTCTTGACAAAAGTGAAGTCTTGGCACTCAATGCGTCTGTCCTGTAGGTGGACTGCCTCATCCCCTTTCCTGCTTGCCAAGCAACATATCACTTATCTTTGCATTTTCATGAGCAGGGAACCTTCTTTGTATAATCTCAATTATCCTCTATTGATCACTAAGACTATACAGGAGTTGGAAGCATGGGCAGCCCTTCCTATCTCACTCTTTGGAAGATGTCACCTCTTCAAAATGGTATCCTTTGTGAAGTTACTCTATCCTCTACAAACTCTCCCTATCTTACTGAAACATTCCGATGTCCTCAAAATCCATAAAGTTTTACTTGCCTTTCTCTGGCATTGTAAACGGCCTCGAATTGCATTACAAAAATTATGTCTTCCCAAGAGTGAAGGTGGAGCCGGCTTGCCCACTTTAAGGTTCTACAATCTGGCATGCCTTTTGAGGCAGGGTTTGGACTGGCTTTCAAAGAAATCCCATTACACCAACTATATGCTGGAGAGTGCCCTGGTGTCTCCACTCAATCTCCAAGCCATCATCCACTCCAAAGTATACTCGCTCCCTGCTCATTTAAAATCCAATTTGTTAATCAGGGATACTGTTATTGCATGGAGAGAAATCTGTAAGCTCCTTGGTTTGCCCTCCAGCATCTCCCATCACTTGCCTATATAGGGTAATCCAAATGTTCCTACCCTCTACAGAACATACTGCATTTGTTCAATGGTCTACTAAAGGTCTCAGGCTGGTCGCAGATGTCCTGGACATGACCCGTGGTTCCTTCAAACCCTTTTCAGAAATCTTCGCTCCCTACTCACCTCCGGCATCGCAAGCCTTTGTAATACTCTCCAAAACTCGTTCATCAATACGCTGCGTCGCCAGAATCAATATTCTATCTCTGACAAACTCAAACCTTCTCATACACCAAGCCTCTAAATACTGCCTGGTCCCCTTCAAACCATGCACCCAAGCTAATCCTTGCAGGATACTAGGTCAGCTCCCTAGTGATCTGTGAATATTGGCGTGAAACACAATTCAAGATTGCACATCGATCCTACTACCTTTTTCATTATAACCCTGCAGATCCATCTCAATCTTCCTGTCCCTGGTGTGCCGTCTCCATAGGTTATGGGAATGTCCAGCAACCACCTCCTGGAATCAAGTTTGCAACTATATTTCCCTACTCGACACCAAGTAGAGTAGGGAAACCATTCCGCTATACTGACTGGTATCTACGAGCTGACTTAACCAACTCTTTAGGCAAGCTCAAATTCCGGGATGCCCCCGGATCATAAACTCCTTACATTTCTCTCCCCCCCCCCCCCTTGTTATATATATATCTTATTTGTTCTTGTTTTGGCAGCCTGTCCTATTTAGCTGGTTACAAGTTTAACAGCTTCCACTCCTCAGGTCTTATAGGTAGAGTCCTTCCTGTTTTGATCATATCTAAAATCTGTTAAGTTGATTTCTTGTATCTTGTCACTATGTACTCTGATTGCACTGGTTAATATTTGATATGTTTTTATACTGCCTGTTCTCGATGCTTTCACTGACCCTTTTCTGTATCATCAAGATTGTTCAACTTGAATATATTTTAAAAATAAAAATG
Organism: Rana temporaria; assembly: GCF_905171775.1. Lineage (NCBI taxonomy): Eukaryota > Metazoa > Chordata > Amphibia > Anura > Ranidae > Rana > Rana temporaria. The sequence goes on from NC_053494.1 coordinate 150,796,453, forward strand.
AAACAAAAAAGCTTTGGTTATAGTTTTCACTGGTGACGATTTTTACTTGGTGGGGAGGGACAGCACAGTGTACTATTCAAGAGTACACCGAGCAGCCATAACAATATGACCACTGACAGGTTAAGTGAATAATGTTGTTTATCTAGATTACAGTGGCATCTGAAAGTCAGTGAGAAATGTTAAGCTCCAAATAAACATTTTATACTTAGTTGATGTGTTCAAAAGAGAGAAAATGGGTGTTGCAGTTTGTTGTGTATGGGACTGCATAGCCGCAGACCAGTCAGGATGCCCATGTTGACCTGTGTCCACAGCCAAAAGCTTACAAGCATCAGAACTGGACCACGGATAAATCGAAGAAGGTAGTCTTATCTAATGAATTACAGTTTTATATTATATCATGTGGATGGCCAGGTGTGTGTTCATCGCTTACCTGGGAAAGAGATGGCACCAGAATGCAGTATGGGAGAAAGGCAAGCCAGCGGAGGCAGTGTTACGATTCAGGCTGGGAAACCTTGGATCCTGCCATTCATGTGGATGTTACCTTGTCATGTTACCATTGTTGCTAACCAAGTACACCCCTGCATGAAAACAGTGTTCGCTGATGACAGCAGCCTCTTTTAGTATGATAATGCGCCACTGTAAAAATGGTTCAAGAATGCTTTTAGGAACACAACGAGTTTAAGGTGTTGACTTGGCCTCCAAATTCTCCAGCTCTCAATCCAAACGCACATCTGTGGGATGTGCTGGAAAAACAAGTCCAATCCATGGAGACCCCACCTTGCAATTTCCAGGAATCAAAGGATCTGCTACTGGTGTCAGATAGCATACCTTTCGAGGTCTAGTGGCATTTATGCTTTGCTGGGTGAGGGCTGTTTGAGGCAAAAGGGGAACCTACTTTATATTTGGTCAAAGTTATGACCGATCAGTGTGGTTTAGCAATTCGGTGCCTCCTGTATCAATTAGGACAGCACCATTTGTGACAAGCCCAAAACCTTAAGTTAACTTGTGGATAACCCATGCAAGTTCAAGTAGCATTTTATTATCTCAAATGTACTCTTGCTTTGTCCCAATCCATTCTCCAATATCAGAGAAATCTTATTTTGACATCTCAGCGAGTGGTGACTAGTATCCAAAGACAAAACCACATTGTTTGCATTCTCCCTGGCATGCTAGCAATTTTAACAACCGCTAATTACCAAAAGTGATAAGAAATAGTAAAATCAATACTCAAAGGACATCTGTATTAAAGATGCCAGCGTACAGACATAATTGTTATTACATTTTTATATTGCTCACCACAACGGAGTATGTAAAGCAGTATCTCGCATGAGAAGATCATGAATGGCAGCTAGAACCTACCTGCTGCAGAGTCCAGCTATCTTTTAATCCATCTATGGCCGTTCCTGCTGTTCGAACTGTTGGACAACTTTCAATAGATTTGTGGCTGCAGTACTGGTCAGTGTATTCTAACAGCAGAGTCCCCACAGTCAGGATACCCCATGGGGTATAGATATCCACAGATTCTGCCAGTAGATTGTTAAATCAGCACTTCAGGCTGATAATGCTGTTCCTTCTGAAGTAAAATCACTGCAAAGTTGTCACCATTTGCTGCTGTTGTAGCTGTTTGGACTACAGTAGTGCATGAGAAAACAGTAAATGGGTAGGCCATCAGCTTTGTCACAGCCTTCCTCTACTCCGCTAGTCATCTACAAGCAACTTCAGTTTGTGAGCCATCTTCATATCACACCCATCTCCTCCTGCCCCTCCCCCCTCTGGCTGATAGAATAATTGATCTCTAAATTATCTTCAAGCCACACACACACACACACACACACACACACACACACATCTCTTCCTACCCACAATAAGGCTGCTCCCCCACACACTGCCACATTTGGCACCTTTCAGGTGGCAGGATTTTAGTGGTTAATGGGTACCAGTCCCCACTTTTGGGAGACTGCCCCCTCCTTCCCTTGATGCAGGGCCATTCACAAACTGCAGAGCGCTTCGCCCATGCACAGTGGAGAACTGGCTGTGAAGCCGCAAGGTTTTACTGCCGGTTTCACCTAAAATGAATGTCGGCAGCAGCACCCGAGAGCCGATTTAAAACAAAAAATAAATTAAAAAATCGGCTGGGGAGCAGACATCACGGGATGCAAGGACAGGTAAATGTTCCAATACATTTTTTTGGTGGGGGGCTGAAGCAAAGAAAAAATACATTTAATTTGAGGTTTCTGAGGAGAAGCTGCCACTGCTGGCTGCAAGCATTTCTCAGTAGAAGTGGCGTGATCTGTGCCAATAGCTGGGCTGGGTACTGGTTAAGTCCAGTTCTTATTAACATACAATAGAGAATACCAGCTCCTAAACCTTTAACCATCTAGAAAGGTAAGCTGCAAATGTTATGTTTGTTTTCTTCTTCTAAGTTTTACTTTGTGAATGGGGACATGTAAGATAGAAGTAGTTATTTTCCAATTTTGCTGTAAAAGTGGAAATGCCCTTTAAGAACCTAGGACTGCAAAGCTCATATTTTGGTAAACAAAGTTCTTGCAAAAATAAAATATTTTTTTCAGCTCACTGAAGGGCAGTGGCGGCCCAAGACATTGTGCTGCCTGGGACCAAGAATGAAATGCTGCCCCCCCCCCCCAAAAGGCCCCCACATTCATTATTTTATATCATAACTAAAGGGGACCAGTCATGGCTCTATTCATGTATATAGGAATATAAAGAGGACCTGAAAAATTGAGGGAGCTAAAGACAGGAGAGAGGAAGAGAGGTGGAGAAAGATGGGGGGGGGGGGGGGGGAGGAGGATGAGAGAAAGGTAGATGAAAGAGTGAGAGGGGGAAAAAATAATGGGGGGGGGGCGAGAAAGAGAGAGAAAAAGAGGTATGAGAGAAAAGGGCAGAGAGAGAGAGAGAGAGAGAGAGAGTGTGTGTGTGGGGGGTAAGAAGGGGAGAGAGGGAGGGAGAAGGGGGGCAGAGCAAGTGATGGTGGGGGCAAAAGGATTGTTCACCATTTATTGCCTCCCCCATTCAGACTGCATCCCCTTGGGTGGCTTAGGCAGCTATACTTGTATTAAATCTCCCGCCCAGCTGCTAGTAGATCCCCTTTCATTGCACACTGCGGGCAATGCAGGGAGTAGGAGTGGGAGGGGTTAGGTGGATCCAAATGGCAGCGCAGTGTGGGATTAAACAGGCGGACACAGTGAAGTGAGGAAGGGGCCGGGGAAAGGTAGTGACAGGACACAGAGTGCAGCGTTCTGGCAGGCAGCGGGCTCAGGATGGATACTGTGGCATCTCCTTCCAGCTAGCGGGGGGGGCGGCGGCGGGTGCTTGTAAAACTTTCTCCTCTCCTCCTCTATAGCACCCGGGTGCCGCGCACGGCAGGCTGTCAGCGGCGCAAGTAGCCCCCTGATGGCGGCTCTGACAACACCTGTTGTCCTCACTTGCTGACTGCTCCACTCTGCTCCTCACAGGCAGCGGAGTGGGCGGGCTGGCTGGCGGACATCAGAATGCCGCCCCCCTAAAATGCCGCCTGGTACCAATGGTACCACCCGGTCCCATCATAAGGCCGGCCCTGCTAAAGGGAGCCCTAGCTAACAAAAACACCACTCTGCTATCTGCGCCTCTTTACTATCCAGCAAGGGGGAGAAAAAAAAAAGGCGGCTCAGAACTACCCGAAGCGGCCATACATTATACAACTTCAATTTCCTTTGGATTTACCTACAACTACAGCATGTAGTGCAATCGCCTGTCTAATTGAATACACATTAAAAGTGTTTAGGGATGACCTCATATTATATGGTTTTGGTGAAGCTAAAATAAAATTGTATAATGAATGGCTAAGCCCAAGGGTGGCTATATACTATTAAGATTTTCTTCATTTAGCCTGCAGCACAGATGGACGAATCCTCCTGCTGGGCTATTATATTCTGACAGCCACAACCTAGTAATCCCAAAATACTCAATATCTGATTGGATGCAGCTGCTGTTCGGTTGATCATTTTCCAACCAGCTTCTTTGATTTTATTTGAAGAAAGTTAAACGGAAGAGGGCTGACAAGGCCACCCACTAAGCAAATTCCGACTTCATCAGGAATCAGCCAAAATTTGAACAGTTGCCTGCTGAACACCTCAGCATTGTTTTGTAAGCATTTATTAGTGGCTTGGCAGAACATTATTATGAAAATTGCTACATTTGATGGTCAGGTTTGAGAGTTGTAATGTACATGTTCAATGCACTCCTTTCAACCCTATCAGTATGAATGTAATTAAATAAGAACTCTGGAAACTGTGCCCTAAAAAAAGGCAAAAAATAGGCAAAGGTCTAATCACCAGTATTGCGTATAGTCACCCTGCAGCTGATCTTTCTCCCATTAGTGACTTACCATGACTTGTTCTGCACTGTGTCATTATGTGGAGGCAGGGTCCAGCTTCCCAGCTTCAGCAAAGAGAAAAGTGAGCAGCACAATACTGACATCACCAAATCTTCAGAGCTTAGCAGTCAAAAGCAGCAATGTCCTAAATGTATAGCTTTGAGGCTACAACTGTCTAGGCGCTCTCAGAAACAGAAAGCAAACAATTTTTCAGGACATAAAGATCATGGGTTTTTAGGGTACGGTCTAGGCTAAATCATAGTTTTGAAATATTCCCTATAACATAGAAAATCAGTTTGAACTCATGTCCATTTTACCTGCCTGCGGTACTGATGGGAAATTTTTAGCAGAAACCTGCAACTCACTACATGACAGACATGGAGACCCGTCCACCCTCTTCCCCCAGGATCTTCTTTAGGCCACCACACTCTCTAACTGGAATATCAGGTTAAATAAAACCAGTTTCAACATCATATTATTTGGACTATACATGTCCCTGGAAAATAAGGGAAAAAAATGGAGACTCAAAATGAGCTTTAAAAATATAAAGCTATTACTAGCACACTATTTACTATGGTAACAGCAATGTGCAAAAATAAAGGAATACATGGCTGCCTGTCTACAATCAATGTGCTAGCTTCAAATTGAAGCAATCTATGGGTCTCTGTCGGCCATCATAACAACACTGTCTTGGAAAATAAGAGTGTGCATTACTCCCAGACACCTAGATACGTGGCACGGACATGAATATGCCAGATTAAACCACAATATAAATTCCAGAATGTTCAATTTGGCTCTTGCCAATATAAAGCAAACTGTGTTCTGTATCTTCACGTTTACTAAAAAGATAAAAAAATAAATCAGTTATTTCAACACTAACACATTTTTCTCTATCTAGAAAAGACAGAACCATTTACCATAAAATGACATACAATTTGTTTATTTATTTTTTATGGTGACAAAACCTGTCTTATAAATATTGTAAATTCCATCACGACATTGGCTGCTCATAGGGCAGCACTATTACCATGTCTACACTGCCATGACGATATTAAGAGTTTTGCCAGGCAGTCGTGTAAAGTAACTGGGAACAGATTCTCAGAACAAAACTTTAAATCCATTTTTTCTTTCACTTCAGCCAAATGTACTTGTCACCAACATCGTCATTGTATCCCTGTGCATACTTTTTACCTTTAAGCTGAAAAAAATAAATAAAAAATAAATAAAATTGAAAAATAATAATCTCAAAAACACAAATAAGTCACAGGCATCAGTACAAAGGCCTCTTACATTTCGGTACTGATAGTATAACTTGTCATACATTATTCCTCCAACTGTGACTTCTGGGATAAAGGTGGGCAAGACAAAGAGATTGGCAACCTTGTATTTATCTTGCACCCTGCAAGGGCAACAGAATAAAGTTAGTCACAGATAACTGTTAAAGAGACAGAACATATATTCTTTACTCTTATTCTATATCAACTAAATAAAAAGGTGGAAGGAAATATAACCACAAATAGTACAAAATACAACAGTCTTATTTTAAGGCAATTCTAAGCCCAAGAGAAAAAAAAAAAAAAAAAATATATATACATTTTCTTTGAAAATGGCACCTAGATGTCATTGGCGCCATTTCATCGCTTCTGGGGTACCGCTATGGTCCCGGCTTTGTTCGGGTGTCGGCTGGTTGATGGGTCTCCTGGTGGGACAGGAGGGCCCTAGCGAGCTGCAGGAGGACATCCCCTCCCACTGCTTGTAACAGAATTAGAGCGACTAGTTAGCCACTCCAATTTTATACTTACCACCGGCTCTAAAAAAAAAAAAAAAAAAAAAAAAAAAAAACACTGCTGCAGGCATCATTCAGATACAACCACTTGGATTCAAGTGAAGTACCTATACATCGATCGGCGACAAGTGGTTAAATGTAGCAATTACATTTATTTTCAGGCTTTATCTCTTGTGACCTGGTGATCCTGCCAATAACACTCTGTCCTAATGAGACAACACTAACTGTGCTGTATCTATTGAGGACCAAATATTGTCACCCTAGGACAGTGATGGCGCACCCTAGATGTTTTGGAACTAAATTTTCCATGATGCTCAACTACACTGCAGAGTACATGAACATCATGGGAAATGTAGTTCCAAAACATACGGAGTTCCAAGGTTCGCCATCACTACCCTAGGATAAGAAGTGTGTTGGAATTACAGAACAACTCCCCCTCTTTTCACCATAACATAAGGGAAGGTGTTTTGCGGTCTACTGAGATGGCTTGGGGCATATTATTATTATACAGGATTTATATAGCGCCAACAGTTTGCGCATTGCTTTACAACATCAGGGAAGACAGTACAGTTACAATACAATACAGGAAGGATCAGAGGGCCCTGCTCGTTAGAGCTTACAATCTAGAGGGGAGGGTCAAGTGGAACAAAGGGTAGTAGATGTGGGGGGTGATCAGACGGACAAAATTAAAATACAGTTGTTAGATGTGGGTAGGATAGGCTTCTCTGATATCTATGTGATAAGAGTGTATTTGTGGCAGGATCAAAAAAGGTATTTTTACACTTCTCAATAGACATAACAAAAACAGGTTTTAGCACTATATTTAAACAGACCATTTAGGGTTTGGATATAGTTTTATAAAAATTTTTTTTTTTTTTAGATGTATAAAACACATTTTCAAAAAGTGTGCAGGCTCTAAAATAAAATGTAGCTAATCTCTATGCTTTACCTTCTCTGCAGTAAAACGTGGTTTAGAATGCACTGGACTAGACAGGTCCCACCGGATTATTTCTATGGTATAGCCAATAAAGAGCTCCTTCACAAGTCACCCAGTATCCATTTGCGCAATGGAGAAAAGGTTTCCATTTCAGTCTGAAGACAATTCTTCCAATGCACACGATCAAACACAGAGCCGTCTGATGGGCTGCTTCACAGGCAGGTAACGGCCAGTAAGCAAAGAGCTAAAACTGGAGGTGACAAAATAATTGTTTCTTACATCACAGAGGGGAGGCGGGTATGGATGTTGTTTCCTCCCCTCGGCACACCAAGCATTGTCGGTTCCCAACTCCCCTGTGGGAGGCGCGTAGAACTGCTCAGATTACTTCTACAAGAAAGCTAAATCGCTACCTGAAAATATTGGTACCGGATCATGGCTGCAGCTGCATCTCAGTACAGCCACTTCAACCCGAGGATGTACAGGTACATCCTAAGGGATTGAAGTGGTTAAACTGTCATGGCTGCTCTCTGGGCTGCAGTGCACATAGCGCTCATGGCTGTGATAGCGTTTTAAATTGCTTGTCTGCTCCCTGGGTTGTGAACACTCAAGCCCAGCATCACAGCCTGCACTCTGCCACGGTTTACCTGCTGGTAACTGCTCATTATGCATGCCCCAGTATTGGAGGAAATCAGTGGCTGCTGGGGACACTCTGCTCTTGCATGATGCATCAAAGAGGAGCACCTACTGCTATTCTCGTGCCTGAAGCATGTTACAGGCCAGCTCTGCATCTTTTCTCTTTGGCAGGGTCCAGGAATGGTCCCAGTGGCATACCTCAGGTACTGATCTGAAAGCCGTGCAATTAGCCTGCCTGTCTGGTGTACAGCCAAGTACCTGGCCTAAAAATATTCCAGAAGCAGCAAGCAATCTCCCTCGGTAGAGTGGTGACATCAATCCACTAAGGACACTTGCTAAAAAACTGATGATTGCTAGGAGTGGGAGGGGTTATTTGGGGGTCCTAGCTGCTCTGATTTGCCAGTGTCCAATCCAGTTGTCTAAAGCAATGCCTGTGTCCTGTACTGTATCAAAAATAACAACTTGCAACTGCATTACAATTCAATCATTATTACATTTAGTTTGGCTACACCCTACAAGTTAGGCCAAGTCTGAAATGAGAACAAAATGGGGCGGCACTTACAGTAGACGTAAATGATGGAAGGTGACGTCACTCTGCTCCAACCATGGACCTTTAGTGATCTTCACGTATTCGAGATCCTCAGCAACCTACAAAGGTAGGGACAGAGCATGGTGATATATGGCAGAACGTAGAAGGAATTATAATTATTCACAATTGATATAAAACAACCCTGTTCCCAAAGCTACACAAGTTACCAAGGCAATTCTGATAAAAAAAAAAAAAAAAAAGAAAATAAAACAGAAAATCCTGAGTTAATTGAGGGTCATAATTCTACTTCTGTAATTCATGCCTAGTATTTGGGATTTTATTATAATAGGTACTGCCATAGCAAGAAGTGTTAAAAGGACCATATGAGTAACTCAACAAAGAAAAAAAAAAAAAAAAAGGTCATAATGGATAGATTTGATGTTGCCGCCTACAGGAGCAGGAAGCCATATGCAACCAAACTAAATAACATGGGGGGGCTCTGGAGGTGGCCAAATTCCCATCTGCAGCAAGGAGCTCAGTTAGTAGACAGCGGTATAGGAGAGGACACCTATCAGGAAAGGACTAGGCAGACATGTTAAGTGGTTAAAAAACATGTAATACAGCAAAGCCGAACAGCACCGCCCAGGGGGCGGGCCCTCTTGTCATAACCCCTCACCCTGCAGTTAGCAGCTCAGTTCGTCTAAAAGCAGTACAAACTTCAAAAAGAAGGGGTGGGTACTGTGTCCGTCCAAGAACTTCAAAGAAAAGGAATTTACAGCGAGTACAAAAATCCTAATTTTCACTGTCGTTCATGGACGGACACAGATCCAAATAATCTTGACAGTAGGGACGTCCCCAAGCAGTGTAAAAAAAAAAAAAAAACGAGGGGTGGGCACAGCAAGCAAACCAGCTTCCACCCAAAAACCCACCCGAGAGTCGGGCGGGGGCAAACCATCATGCTGTCATAGATTTGTTCGCAGACTTGTTTTGCTTGTGAATCCAGGGACGCTTTTGTCCCTCAGCTGGCCCCTTGTCAGCCTGGGAACGCTTACCTGCAGGCCCAGACGGATGAAAATACAGCTTCTGAGCAGTAAAGGAGGGCCCTGGCCTACGACGTGGTTCCTTACCCTTTCTGGATTGTGGGAGTAATGTACTCTTACCCCCAGTGATGCTCCAAATAGCCTCTCACCCTGGAAGGGTAAATCTGCCAGTGCCTTCTGGAAATTTGGTCCGCGGACTAGCATTTTAGCCAATTTAGGCAACTAAGTACCACAGGAGATACTGAGGCTCTGGAGAGCAAGGGAGCTGTATCCAAAGCTGCATCGCAGACATGCGTAAGGACATGCACCAGCTGGTCAGCCAACTCCACACAGACCGGGGAAGCCTGTTGCTTCTCTAGTTAGCGGTGCAACAATTTTGCCCACTCAGTAAGAGTCTGACACCAGCGCCACGGCCAATACTGGTCGCAATGCTGACCTCCTGTCAGTAGGGTCCTTGAACGCAGGGGTCCCCTCTACCGGAATTGTGGTGAACGTGTTCAACCTAGACACCGGGGGGTCCCCAACCGTGGACCCCACAACCATATTTTCAAAAGGCTTTCCTCAAAAGGGTAACGGACTGCCATGCGTTTTGGGACCACGAAGGGTCCTCTGTGTCCGTTCCCATTCCTTGTCTATAAACTTCATTAAAATAAGTCACAAAAAAAAAAAAAAAAAAAAAAAACCTTTGCAGTGCAGGTCGACTTGCGGGACCCAAAACGGACCTGCACCTCAGCAGATGCCCCAGTCGCATCCTCCAATTTGAGGGTTTCCCGCACCGCGATAAGTGCCCCACAAGCGCCTTCTCCTGCACTGCCCATGGACACAGAGTCCTCCTCGCTGTCTGAAAGGTCCCGGTCCGCATCCTCCGATACCTCAGAGCAGGGGACCTGTGCCACGGCCAGGCCCGAGTCTGAATCAGAGCTTTCCCCAGATGATTGTGGGGGGGGGGGCGATTTTTACCCCCCTTACGCCCACACACCGCTTCCACCCTAGCAACAAATGATTCCAGGACCGCCGACAAAGCATCTACCTGTACTTCAGGTGCTGGGGGACCAGTTGCTATCACTGGAATCTCTGGGGAAGAAGCGCCAGCCTCTGACACCATACTGCTCACCTGATAGCCACTCAGGGACCAAGTCAAGGTATACTGAAAAAAAGCCCACCCTCCTTGCTGCCAGAGACCAAGGGGTTAACCCCAGAGGAACTCACCGCCCCCACCTGGTACTGTTCAGTGCTGCGGTCCACTCTAATACCCAGCACAATGTGTGCCTGAGGAGTATGAGGTGATCTGCCGTTCAGAATGAGCCAGACTGGGGAGACTACAAGCAGGGCCGGACTTACCATTGGCCTTGACTGGGCTCAAGCCCAGGGGCCCCACCCAATAGGGGGCCCCCTTTAAAAAAAAAAAAAAAAAAAAAATTTTTTTTTTTTTTTTTTTTTTTTTTTTAGGGGTCCGGAGGTCCCCAGGGGCCCGGAGGCCCCCAGGGCCCCGGACGGCAACCCCCCTTTTTTTTATTTATTTTTTGTAAAAAAATGTTTTTTTTATATATTTTTTTATATATAATATTATATATATATATATATATATATATATTTAATTTTTATTATTAAAGGGCCCAGGGGTCTCCAGGGCCCCGGATGGCAACCCCCCTTTTTTTTATTTATTTTTTGTAAAAAAATGTTTTTTTTATATATTTTTTATTTTTATATATATAATATATATATATGTATATATATATATATTTTTTATTATTATTATTAAAGGGCCCAGGGGTCTCCAGGGCCCCCGGATGGCAACCCACCTTTTTTATTTTTTTATAAAAAAAAATTACATTTTTTTATATATATATATATATTTTTTTTTTTATTAAAGGGCTCAGAGGTCCCCAGGGCCCCATGTGGCAACCCCCCCTTTTTTATTTTTTTTATAAATGTTTATTTTTTTATTTTTGTTTATTTTTTTATTTTTTATTAAAAGGCCCAGAGGTTCCCAGGGCCCCCGGATGGCAACCTCCCTTTTTTAATGTATTTTTTATAAATGTTTTTTTTTTTTATTATTAAAGGGCCCAGAGTTTTATTTTTTCTTTTTATTAAAAGGCCCAGAGGTCCCCAGGGCCCCGGATGGCTACATATATTTATATATATTTGTTTTCTTCTTTATTTCTTCTTTTTTTTGTAAAGGCCCCCCCGCTTCTCAATTTGCGGCAGCCCCCACGCTTCTCAATTTCAGGCGGCAGCACCCCCACCCCCCCTAGGTTCTCTGCTTCAGGGGGCCCATGCCTTAAGCTGTGCAAGGGGCCCCAAAATTCCTGATGGCGACCCTGCGCATACCTCCCAACACGCACGGATTCTGTGGGACTTTCCCGCACAGACAGCTTCTTCCCGCAGTCCGGCAAAAGGGTTAATTTTCCCGCACTGCAAGAGGAGGCAGCACGGAAGCAGGAGGAACCGGAGTGGTGTGTGGAAGACTGTGGCTGCTGAAGGGAAGATAGCCGAGAGCCGGGCTAATGACAGTCTGTGGCCCCGGCTGTTGGCACAGGTGAGAGGCACTCCCCCGCTCAACAACTGCAAAATCCCCCCCCCGCTCAACAACTTTAATGCGCTCCCCCCCGCTCAACAACTTCAATTCAATTCGCCCCCCCCCCGCTCAACAACTTCGATCCCCCCCAATTCTCGGCTCCAGGGGGCCCCTTCAACACTCAAGCCCAGGGGCCCCCACCACCCTAAGTCCTGCCCTGACTACAAGGATCTATATTAGCCAGCCTGTCACCCAGCCGGCAGTTGATAGTAGATCTCAAGATCAAAAATAAAATAAAACATTTAAATAAAGTTTAAAAATAAAAGTTCCCCAGGACCAATGGGCCCCTAGGGAGCCAGGTCCTTCTCCTATGCTAGACAAAAAAAATGAGCTGCTGACTGCAAGGTGAGGGATTATGACCAGAGGGCCTGCCCCCTGGGCGGTGCGGTTTGGCTTTGCTGTATTACATGTTTTTTTAACCATTTAACATGTCTGCCTGGTCCTCTCCTGATAGACGGAACATAACCCTACTGTCAAGATTATTTAGAGCGGTGTCCGTCCATAAACGAAAGCGAAAAGAAGTTTACAGTGCGTACAAAAATCCTTTGAAGGACAACTGTCTTATGCATCCGCCGAGGGGTCATGCCCCTCCAGGTTACTCTGTGCGAGACAGAATTGTCACAGCCAATGCCCCGATACTCGTTGGTGATAATGGGGGGGGGTCAACAGGACAAAAATCCATTGACTAGAACTGAAAACTCGAAAAAAAGATACAAAAATAATAATAATTACAAGAACTAGGAGCAACAAAGTCCTAACTCCTGAGACGCTAGGAAATAACTAAACTATTTGCTGCAGAGGGGGCATCCTGCTCCTCCAAGTAGAGACATCAAACCCATCCATTACAAAGTAGGACTGTCCTTCAATTAACAAAAGAGAAAACATAAAACTTTTTATGCAATACTGAATAACAGAGAAGTACCTGTCGCATTAAGGCCCCTTTCACACGGGTGGGTCGTTCAGGTCCACCTGTCAGTTTTTTCGGCGGACCTGAACGGCCGCTCCATACATCTCTATGGAGCGTCAGATGTCAGCGGTGACATCCGACCCGATCGAATCAGACGAATGGCTGTCCGTTTTCATCCCATCTCTCCATAGGAGACAGCGGCGCTGGACAAGCCCCTCCCCGCTCAGTGAGCAGAGAGGGACAGGTCATCCGCCGGTTCAGCGGAGAGATGATCTCCTCAGCTGGCGGACCGCTGCAAGTGGATCCGTCCCCGTGTGGAAGGGGGTCCTAGTTTCTTCCTATAACAGTAACTAGATATCAACTATAGTTTATCTTTTCAAGAGCCTTTTTTTTTTTACCTGTTCCACATTCAACGCATCACCTCCAGGATACTGTAAAACCTCAGTTGTCTCACTACAATGAAAGAAGACGTTTAGAACATTTTTAGACAATTGAGCCATTGAAACAAAGTAGTTGTTTTACCCAGATCAATCCGCTTTTCAATTTTATGCTTCCAGTGCAAACTAAAAATGAAGAGATACAAAAGATAGTGCAGCGCTAAATAAAAGTCCATAAAAGTCATCCACATGTACTAATAGGTGACTGTAAACAAATATCATGCAGGTGATGAGCGTGGAAATATTGTGACACCTCCACCGATAGCTGGAATGGCTGCTCATCTCACAGGGTGGACCCTCCATTAGATAGGGTCAAACACGCTTTCCCTTACGGGTATGTTCCAGGCAATGCTCCAAATGGGACCAGGCAGTCAGAACAGCAGAGGATACCAAATATTGAGTGGATGCAATCGTGGATATAATGATGTAAGAAAAGGGAGGACAAACCATAGTGCTCTCCGCATATACAGGCACAAATTGTATTTAAAAGTAAAGAATAAAACTCACAAATACGGGCACTGGGCCAGTGCCAGGCGATACAGCGAGGTATGAAATTCGGATGACTGCGGGTGACGTCACGTCCTTCCCCCCGAAAGTTGCGTCCCTTAGGGCGGGACTTCTTCAGCGGATGAGGGATGAACAGCGTGCACCCGATTAAATAATAGGTTGCCATAACAACGCCGTTATGTATTCAATACATGCGGCGTGCATAGAGGGAGGCGGCCTGAACAGGGGCGATCATGTGACTGGCAGGCACGGCTCTGATAGGCTAGAGCCTGAACATATGAGCGGTCATGTGACAAACATCGGCAGGCGTGGCTAGGAAAAGCAAGGACCTGCATACATGGGGCGGAAGACAGTTTACAGTCACCTATTAGTACAGTGGATGACTTTTATTTAGCGTTGCACTATCTTTTGTATATCTGACATAGGACATTTTTTGACTCCTAGTGTCCAGCTGCTTATGCGTTTGTGTTTATTGCGCGGATTTGTTATTCTGTTTAAAAATGAAGAGAAGCTGCCTGGTACGCCAAGCGAAACATTATTGGTTCCTTATCCAATTCTTGACAGCCACTGTAAAGTGAGAAAATCTCTCTTTTTAAAAAATACAGTGCTTTTTTTTGTCAGACTATAGGTGCAGAAGATCAACCCCCCCTCACCGGGTGGGAAAGTAGTGATGTGGCGTGCCGTGCCTGCTCCATCGCAGGGTGGGTGTGGCCAAATTGCATTAGCAGTGGGAGGGTCTTAAAGTGGTATTGTTAGACCCCTTTCACACTGGAGCGGTTTGCATGTACTGCGCCTGCAAACCGACCCTAAACAGCCGCTGCTGTTTCCACATGAGGGCTTTCACAATGGAGCGGTGCGCTAGCAGGGTGGTAAAAAAGTCCTGCTAGCCACATCTTTGGAGCGGTGTGTATACCGCTCACTCCCATTGAAATCAATGGGACACCGCCGGCAATGCGCCTCTGCAAAGGCGCTATGCAGCGGTTTTTAACTCTTTCTCGGCTGCTAGCGGGGTGTAAAACCGCTCGCAACCAAATAGCGCCGCGAAATTGGCGGTAATGCGCCAACGCACCTCTCGCCCCAGTGTGAAAGTGGCCTTAAAGGGATTGCGAATCCTTAAAATACTAGGGGTGTGTAGCACGCTAGTTTATCAACCAAAAATGACCTTCCACCAAATCCAACTGAACACTGATCTCTGTACACTGTATCTCCCTCCTCACCAAGTAAAAACCTTTCTCATTGAAAAAATTTTCCCCCCTAAAAAGCAACACCCATTATTCACCTCTGCCACTCTGTCCACAGCTAAAACTTTGCAACCCTTTTCGTTACTTGCTTCTGCACCTCCAGTCCGCAGCTCACCTCTTTTCCCTGTCCAAAGCTCACCTCTGCACCCCACCATCCACAAAAGAATTTACTTTTGTGCTAAAATATTAAAGTGCAATGTGCCCTGTACCTTTCAGCAATGTTCACCTTTGCTCCTCCCCTGTACCCCTCTGAACCCTTCTTTCACCAGTTCTGACCTCTGAGTGCAGAAGCAGGGAGGTTTGTGCGAGAGTCAGAGAGCCTAGCTGTGCTAACACTTGTAAACTCAGAAGCCGTGACAGTTGATAGTGGCGAGAACAAGGCCAATGCCAAAAGGTGGAGAAAAAAAAAAAAATCACTGACAGTATAAAATTATGTAAATACTGAAAGCCATTTTTTTCCCTCTTTCAATAAAGACGTTAGTTCCGATGGCTACAGGGGATTTCCCTCACTTCCTGCTTTGGCTTCGGAGTAGGATGTAAGGGAAATCTCCTCAATGGGATAGGATGTATAACACTACTTTACTCTATGCAAAATAAAAAATTCACTTTAGTTCTACTTTACGGTCTCCAATTTTTGGATTGTGAAGATTAGACAGTAATAAAAATATTATTTGTTATAATCCAATATCATTCTCACCTAATCTTGGGGAGAAAAGATGTTTTGTATGCATCCTCAATACTCTGAAGATATGGTAGAGCAACTTTCTTTTCAAAAGCCTGAAAGCAAAAAATAGTGTAGAGGTAGTAGCAGAAAGCCAACGGCAAGAAGAAACAGACAGTGTGCACATGTAGTTTGCGTGGAATGAAATATCAATATAATAAACCAAATTAAAAAATTACATTTCCTTTCTCTTGAATCTTCTTGTACACATCAGCAGCTGGGACATCCACATATATAGCTACATGTGGAGGCAGGAACTCATCGATGCTTACATCCTTTATCTCATTATAATGCTTCACACCTAAGACAAGAAAGGCAAGATATATAGATATAGTATCAGACTGAAAGGTCTGTAAATAACAGTATGAGAATATGAGTTCAGAGACCTGAAACACAGGCACAATTTAACCACTAGAGGGCCACGCTATAGACGAAAGACGTCCACAGCGCGGCTCTCAAGTGCCGACTGGACGTCTTTAGACGTCCTGTTGTTCCCCGTGCACGCCGCTGGGGGCGCGCAGCGGGGATACAACGTGCTCGGCGCATCGTTCGGGAGCCGATGCGAGTGCCTGGCGGCCGCGATGTCCGCCAGGCACCCGCGATGGTCGGTAACACAGGACGTGGAGCTCTGTGTGTAAACACAGAGCTCCACGTGCTGTCAGGGAGAGAGGAGACCGATCTGTGTCCCTTTACATAGGGACACAGCATCGATCACCTCCCCCAGTCACCCCCCTCCCCCCACACAGTAAGAACACAATGAGGGAATACATTTAACCCCTTCCTCACCCCCTAGTGTTAACCCCTTCACTGCCAATCACATTTATACAGTAATTAGTGCATTTTTAAAGCACTGATCGCTGTATAAATGTGAATGGTCCCAAAATTGTGTCAAAAGTGTCCGATGTGTCCGCGCCTCAATATCGCAGGCCTGACAAAAAAAAAAAAAAAAAAAAAAAAAATCGCAAATCCCTGCCATTACTAGTAAAAAAAAAAAAAAAATCATAAATCTATCCCCTATTTTGTAGGCGCTATAACTTTTGCGCAAACCAATCAATATACGCTTATTGCGATTTTTTTAACAAAAATATGAAGAAGAATACGTATCGCCCTAAACCGAGGGAATTTTTTTTTTTTTAAAAAAAATTGGGATAT
This sequence comes from Rana temporaria, assembly GCF_905171775.1. Lineage (NCBI taxonomy): Eukaryota > Metazoa > Chordata > Amphibia > Anura > Ranidae > Rana > Rana temporaria. Next base: position 150,813,293 of record NC_053494.1, read on the forward strand.
TATTATAACAAAAAGTAAAAAATAGTGTTTTTTTTCAAAATTTTCTGTTTTTTTATGTTTATAGCGCAAAAAATAAAAATCGCAGAGATGATCAAATACCACCAAAAGAAAGCTCTATTTGTGGGGAAAAAATGATAAAAATATAATTTGGGTACCGTGTTGTATGTCCACGCAATTGTCATTCAAAATGCGTCAGCGCTGAAAGCTGAAAATTGGTCTGGGCACAAAGGGGGTTTAAGTGCCCAGTAATGAAGTGGTTAATGGAATAAAGGACATAAAAAAACTGCTCTTAATAAATTAAGATATCCCTGTTGGATTAGGTTTAGGAATACAGTTAGAAGTCAAGAGACACAATGGGGTTGATTTACTAAAACTGGAGAATGCTGAATCTGGTGCAACTCTGCATAGAAACCAATCAGCTTCCAGGTTTTATTGTCAAAGCTTAAAGTGGTTGTACACCCCGTACAACCACTTTTACCTACAGGTAAGCCTAGATTAAGGCTTACCTGTAGGTGCTGGAAATATCTCCTAAACCTCCACGGTTTAGGAGATATTTACAAAAGAGACGTGCACTGATGTCTACGGTGCACTTTAGAAACGGCAATCGTGCCGTTTCTAAAAGGAGGTCATGCCGTGACTGGCGGCTCACGCACGCATGCGCGGGAGTGACGTCATGCGACTCCGGCCAGTCACAGAGCCGGAGTTTGTGGCCCCGGAAGGAAGAGGGGTGAAGATGGACGCTCGCTGCTAGTGGGGACAGCAGTGACATCGCAGGCTTCGGTTTCAGGTAAGCGATGCATAGTAGCCCATTATGCTTTACCTTTGCAAGAAAATAAAGAGGAAGTAAAACCTAATGGGTTTTACTTCTTCTTTATTTCCCTGCAAAGGTAAAGCATAATGGGCTACTATGCATTGCATGCTGATGGTCAACATCACCTAGACTTTTAGCTTTATATATTTTTAATTAATGTTCCTCAAAAACAAGAAATAACTATAACAGCTGGAACCCCTTGTTAAGTAACATAGTTGTAAAGTTAATCCCAGGGAAAGCCAATCTATAAAAATAAAAAAAAAAACACACACAGAAATGTGTGAACAAATTATGCATTTTTGATGTAGCAACATATTTTACTTACATTGTGGGCGAATGTATTCATTCTTTAACATGGCTTCAAGGAAAACAAAATCACTGAAGGGAGAGCGTTCCAATATCACTCCCTGACCTTACAAATAAAAAAATAAAAAGCATTTTAGTTATTTGTACAGAATTACTTTATTGTAATTATATTTTTTTAAATTCACTTGAACGGAGTGCCCTGCGTTTGACAAATGCACTATAGAATGCTCTTTTCAGGCATGCAGCTTTAAGTTTGCCACATGACAAAACGCGAGTCTGCCAAGTGTTTTTGGGGTGCCATGTGAGCTTGCAGTGCATTTATAACTGCATTTTCCATGCACTTTGTTACTTATTTAGGAAATGCAAAATGTGAATGCGGCCTAAGGACTCTTAGCTGCACACCCAAATCCTAAAAATACAGTCAGACAGGGCTGTATACATGCTGTGGCTGTAATGTTTTACTACACAGCTGCTTCATTTTTAACACAGGATGCAGGGTGGGAGGCAGCACCACCTTTGAACCTATTAAACTCCCTGTTGAGTTCAATGGGGCCGCTCTGCAACTGCAAGCCAAACACTTGGCTCACAGTTGCAGTGCGATCGCACAATGCAAAATTACAATTTGGCAATAAAAAAAAAAATATATATATATATAAAATAAAATAAGGGGTGGCTGTAGAACGGGTATAATTTCTGCCATGGCTGCAAAACAGCATTGCAACCATTGCATTTTAGCAAAAAATGCCATTTGATATTTTCGGTGGGGCCCTGTCAGGTAGGCTGTATGGTGCACCGTGATGACCAACAGCAGCCCTGGGCAGAAATAAAGTGTTAAATTAAGTTATGGAACATCCCCTCTATACACAACACATACTGCTCTATACAATGTTAGAAAGGAGGGAAGTGGGTTCTCTATGGAAAGTTACTTTTCCAGGATATTTCAAATTTGCCTGTGGCAGCAACTTTCAGGTAGAAATATGGCTATCCATTGTACAAAAAATTGATGATAGCCGTACTTGAGTTGCTTAAGATTAAAGAACCTTCACTAAAACTGAAAAATACATTAGAAACATGTGAATCCTCTTTATACATGTTACACAACACTTAGCGGTTAGGCTGGATTTGAACCTTTGCTTGATGCGTTTTCCATTAAATCAATGAAAATGCATCAAAACATAGGTTCAAACATGCTTTAAAATGCGTATGTGAACGCATCACAATGTGCATCATGACCCGTGCCGATGATACAAAGTGCAATACAATACAAAGTGCATTGCAATGCAAGTTGGGGCACCTGGGGGTGAATCCAGCATTAATCTTATAGTTATCCGATAGGGCATCCAACTGAACCTTAAAAAGCCCAACCCCTACACCTGTGAACGCAAGATCCAAAAAGATTAATCTAAAAAGGCTACAGGGAAATCTATGCAAACCGCTTCTAAAAATCAATTTCTAGGAAATTCTTTGCAAGATTCTAAGTTAAATATCACAGAGACAATAAAAGGTATATCAGATGACCAAATTATTGGACGATGTAGGAGCAGTCCCTTAATTAGGATAATCACAAAAATGCCCAACTAATGTGTAAGGATTTTCTAAAAGAGGGTATTCAATATAGGCTTTAGACCAGGGGTCTCAAACTGGTGGGCCCCCAGCTGTTGCAAAACTACAAGTCCCATCATGCCTCTGCCTGTGGGAGTCATGCTTGTAACTGTCAGCCTTGCAATGCCTCATGGGACTTGTAGTTTTGCCACAGCTGGAGGGCCACCAGTTTGAGACCCCTGCTTTAGACACTCTTTAAATTTATTTAAAAATGCAATTTATTTAAACTATTTACCCCCAAATTAAGCGAAGGCCTGGGGGTAAGGTGGAAGGGTTTGCAAAAGTCCAAGTAAGGGAACAGGCAGTAGTTAATAATACGTTAAAAGTTAAACAGATTTCCCTGTGCATATTATTTCTTCACATTTATATTATACAATAGTTCCCCCTGTTGGGGACGATGCAAAAGATACTAAAGTTCATTGTCTACTGTTCACATTTCACTTCTTCAGTGACCTAACTACCTGGCTAATGAGTGGGAAGTCACCCATGGGTCCGAGAATTATTGGACTGTTTGACTTGGTCTTCTTTTTCTTGTATGCACCCAGTTCCTTAATACGTTGGACCAGCACTTGACAAATTGACAAAACACCCCACACTAGGTCAATAGGGCTAAAAAAAAAAAATGAAAGCCACAACCTAATGTTTTTGTGTCTTTTCTACTGTCGTCAATATGTACATTTTCTGGTTCCATAAACAGTTTTTTTGCTCATGAATTAAGATGCTTGGCTCAGAGAATATACACTTGCTGTTTTTCCCTTGAATTGCATGATTTATTATACCTGTGCGTAGAAGATGTTCCAGAGCGTCTGCATATTGCAGCATGCGTATGCCAAACATCCAGCTCTGTACACGGTATGAATTTCCATCAGGGCTCTTTGGGTCCTCATAAAACTTCTCCAGGCTGCAAAGGCCAGCGTATGTTGAGGGGGGGAGATCTCCATCAACACTGGTCTTGTCTATATAAAACTGTTCTGCTTCAGGAAAATACTTCATACCTGTATATATAAAAAACAAAAAAAAAAAAAAAAACACTTTAGACATGCTCTGCGAGATGCACCTTAAATACAAATATCCAATATCAGCACTAGCATTTGCTGGAGTGGTAACTTTAACCCTTCAATAATCTGTACTTCTTATGCAGGGTACACACAAAGCAATTCAATCACTTTCGACAATCTTCAGATTGCAAAACAATCTAATGGTTCAAGGGAATGCGTCAACATCCCTGTCATACAAATATACTTGTAAATACAAAAACCATTATTGGTAGTTTATCTTCCTTTGATAATTTTTGCCGATTGGAATTACTGGAAAAATTACCTGTATACCTGGAATTACATTGCATTTACTAGTAAATTTCCTATTTTTCCCCCATTTTATTTAACAACATTCACAGAGCTGACACCCATCAATATTGGTGCATAAACCAAGGTATCAATAAATTGTTACCAAATACAATGAACCAGAACAAAAGGACTTGGAGAACGGAGTTCTAATGGTTTCTGTACCTTGTTATTTTTACTTAGATTCAAAGAGAGGAAATGGCGAGGTAGGTTGGATGAAAAGAAGAAGACCAGGAAAAATTCAGCCATCATAAACAGCAACAAGTGAAAGGAACAAGCACTTACTGGGAAGATAATTTTTGCTGTGCTGTAAAGCCAAACATCCTTGCAGCTTTACACCCCTGTATGGGTGCCTTCGAAGTTTGTGGCTTCTCAGCCACTAGAACAAGGAAATTAGAACATATAATCCAGGCATAACGGTCTAAGAAGGGAAAACGCTTACTTTGTAGAGATTTTATTCCACTTCCTGTTGCACTTTTGGGACAGGATGCAAACAGCATATTCTTTTTATAAATTTAAGCTATACAAACAATTTTATACTCACTTATTACTGATAAAATGATTTTAAAGACTAAACTTGGTGGTGTGTGAAATGGGAAGGTCTGTAGAAAAAGAAGAGCAGTAAAACCTTGGTTTGAGAGGCGCCATCAAGTGTAGCAATATGGTTACATTTAATGGAGGTACAACATTTAGCAACTCACATGGTTGATGGTTAAAACAGGCACATCTAATGTCTTGTACACACGATCGGAATTTCCGATGAAAAAAAGTCAGACGGAATTTTTTCACCGGATATTCCGACCGTGTGTGGGCCCCATCGGACTTTTTTCCATCGGAGTTTAGAAATGGAAAAAAATCCTACCGGAAATTCAGATTGTCTGTGTGGAACTCCGACGGAGAAAAAAAACACGCATGCTCAAAATCAAGTCGACGCATGCTCGGAAGCATTGAACTGCATTTTCGGCTCGTCGTAGTGTTTTACGTCACTGCGCTTTGGACAGTCGGAATTTGGTCTGACAGTGTGTATGCAAGACAGATTGAACGGAATTCAGATGAAAAATTCCATCGGAAATTCCGATCGTGTGTACAGGGAATAAGCATGCAGGCATCAGGGGTAAAGCTGTCCACATAAACCCTCCTCCACAAAACCATCAACGTCAACCCTTCCACGCTGCTTACCCCTGATGCCTGCATACTTGGATGTGCCTCTTTTAATCATCAACCATGTGAGTTGCTAAATGTTGTACCTTCATTAAAAGGGGTTGAAAAGGTTTGTTTTTAATTTTCTAAAGAAGTTCCTTTAAGCTAGTGCATTGTTGGTTCACTTACCTTTTCCTTCGATTTCCCTTCTAAATGTTATTATTTTTTTTTTTTCTTTGTCTGAATTTCTCACTTCCTGTTCCTCCTCAGTAAGCTGTTCTGGCTGACTAACCCCCAGCCAGATGATGGGGGCAAGCTTACTGAGGAGAAACAGGAAGTGAGAAATTCAGACAAAGAAAAAAAAACATTTAGAAGGGAAATCGAAGGAAAAGGTAAGTGAACCAACAATGCACTAGCTTAAAAGGAACCCATTTAGAAAATAAAAAACAAACCTTTAAAACACCTTAAAATGTAACCATACTGCTACACTTAGAGGCGCCTCTCCTCTTTTATGCTCTAACTCCTGCTGGATTTTGCTTCTAATCCCCTTGTGGAGGCCGCTATTTGTGGATAGACATTTTAGGATTTTTTTTTGCCCACCTTCCAAGCCAAGTCGCCAGGACACCATTTCTAGTCGCCATGGCGACCGGGATTTGTCGACCCCTGCTCTAGACTAATGTCCACTTACCACTCCACAACAAATCAAATAAGCACCTACAAATAGAGATGCTTTGTATAAAACACAACTAGGGACACATTTGTAATTTTTGCTACACAGCATTAACAAACCTACATCATATTATAAAACACACCATTTTTTAAAATATTTAGTCATTATGCATAGAAACTTAAAGTGGAATCCCAGCCTAACACTAACTATGCTTAGAAATGTTCCCTCCCCCCTCCTATTTTTAGTCTGCTCTGGTCCAACTACAGGATCCTGCAGCTCCATCTCCCCTATGTCAGGGAGCACCTGACAATGGTTGAGAAATCCAAGAGCCATGACCTCACTCATAGGCTCCCATGTCCCAGCTTTTGTCACCGTCATCTACCCTGCAGCCGCCGCTCCCAAAGCCTGCGATTCATATGACTGGACTAAAAATAGGATACGTTTAGGTAAGTATACAAATTTTTTTCACACAGGATATGCAGGATAGATAGTAGGTAGGAGGGAACATTCTTAATCATATCTAGTGTTAGGCTGGAATTCCACTTTAAATTTGTTTACCCAGTCATCTCTAAAATAAAGAAAAACCATGTAAATATTACCCTTCATATTTCTCCACATTTCTACTATTGCCAAAGCAATACACTTAGTGCCGGTTCACACAGGGGCAACCCGACTTACAGTGCGACTTTGCAAGGCGACTTAAGCAACTTACAACGCGACTTAAAATTGCCTCCATGACAGGCGACTTTGGCTGTGGCCAATCACAGAATAATCAGCTCTGTGGGAGGGAGGGGTTTGCAAGAGTAAACTATTTTCTTTTCCTGTAAAGTTTCTTCAGTCAAGACAGTGATCCGACTTCTGTGGCAACTTCCATTGAAATCAATGGGTACAAGTTGTCTATAAGTCGTCTTGAAGTAGTACAGAAACCTTTTCTGAAGTCGGAGCGACTTCAGTAGTGTACATTAAGACGGCTCTCATTCACTTCAATTGAATTTCTCATGTCGCGCGACACAAGTTGGATCCCAAGTCGCGGTAGTGTGAACAGACAATTATATAACGCAATCTTACTTATTTTTTTTTCTCTTAAAATAATAAACATTATGTTACCTGCTATGTGCAACAGTATTGCACAAAGCAGCCCCAAGACTCCTTTTCTGGGGTCTCCCACCAGTGCTGGACACTCCTCCTCTTCTTCTGCATGTGCCATTATAGAATGTACCTATAGCGTGATCTGCCAATCCCAGATCAGGGCCGTGCGTGCCACCAGCTCCCGCTGTGACTGGACGCTTTGTTGTCGTAAACAAGGCAGACCACCGTTCTGTGAGAGGGGAATGTACTGATCCTGTGTTTCTGCTAAGCAAGCACATAGATCTTTACCTTCCCCCAGTCAAAGCACTTCCTAGAAACATATTTAACCCTTTGATCGCCCCTGATGTTAATCCCTTTCCCTGCCAGTGTCATTATTACGGTGACCGTGTATATTTTTTTTTTAGCACCGATCACTGTATTAGTGTCACTGGTCCCCAAAGTGTGTCAGTTAGGTGTATTACTTAAAAAAAAAAAAAAAAAAAAAAAGAAGAAGAATTATCCCACAGTTTGTAGACGCTATTACTTTTGGTAAAACACACACACACAATATATATATATACATACACACATATATACACACACACACACATATATACACACACACACACATATATACACACACACACACACATTATTATATATATATATATATATATATATATATATATATTATATATATATATATATATATATATATATATACACACACACACACACACACACACACACACACATACATACACTTATTGTTTTTTGTTTACCAAAAATGCGTATGAGAATACATATTGGCCTAAATTGATGAGGAAATTTGATTTTTTTTATTGGGTATGTTTTATAGCAGAAAGTAAAAAATATTGGGTTTTTGTTTTAATTGTCAAAATTGTTGGTCTTTTTTTGCTTATAGCGGGAAAAAAAACAAAAAAACTGCAGAGGTGATCAAATGCCACCAAAAGAAATCTCAATTTGTAAGAAAAAAAAAAAAAAAAGGACAAACATTTTATTTGTGTACAATCGCACAATTGTCAGTTAAAGTAACGCAGTGCCATATCGCAAAAAAAAAGAGATTTTTAATACAGCTTACCTGTAAAATCTTTTTCTTGGAGTACATCACGGGACACAGAGCGGCATTCATTACTATATGGGTTATATGGAGTACCTTCAGGTGTAGACACTGGCAATCTCAAACAGGAAATGCCCCTCCCTATATAACCCCCTCCCATAGGAGGAGTACCTCAGTTTTGTAGCAAGCAGTATGCCTCCCAAAAAGGTCCTCAAAAAAGAGGGGTGGGAGCTCTGTGTCCCGTGATGTACTCCAAGAAAAAGATTTTACAGGTAAGCTGTATTAAAAATCTCTTTTTCTTTATCGTACATCACGGGACACAGAGCGGCATTCATTACTATATGGGATGTCCCAAAGCAATGCTTACAATGAGGGGAGGGAGAACATCTCCAAGAGAAAAGGATTTAATTTAGAGATATACTCAAATCATAATAAATCCAACTTAGTTGAGAAAAATAAAAATTTTAAATTTAACTCGAACAAGAGGAGCCCCCGGAATCCGAGGGTCTCAAACTGCAGCCTGCAGCACTGCCTGCCCGAAGGCAGTATCAGTATTCCTTCTTACGTCCAACTTGTAGAATTTTGTAAACGTGTGGACAGAAGACCAGGTTGCCGCCTTGCAAACTTGAGCCATAGAGATCTGGTGGTGTGCTGCCCAGGAGGCGCCCATGGCTCTAGTAGAATGAGCCTTTAATGATACTGGAGGAGGCAACCCTTTCAAGCCGTAGGCCTGAGTGATTAATTGCTTAATCCACCTAGAAATGGTGGACTTTGCAGCTGCCTGCCCCTTCTTGGGCCCATCCGGTAGAATGAACAGCACATCTGTCTTCCGGATCTTCTTTGTAGCTTTAAGATAGGCCTTCATGGCCCTGACAATATCCAAGGTATGCAGCAACCCTTCCTTTCTGGAAGTAGGTTTAGGGAAGAAGGATGGTAATACCAAATCCTGGTTCAAATGAAAACTGGATATGACCTTCGGAAGGAAGGAAGGATGAGGGCGGAGAACGACCCTGTCCTTATGAAAAACAAGATATGGTTCCTTACAGGATAAGGCTGCCAGCTCCGAAACTCTTCTTGCGGAAACTATGGCAACCAAAAATACTAACTTCCTTGTCAGTAGAACCAAAGGAATATCAGCCAACGGCTCAAACGGTTGTTTCTGTAAACTTGACAGAACAAGATTTAAATCCCACGGACAAAGCGGGGATTTAACTGGAGGTCTAATACGTAAGACCCCTTGAAGGAAGGTCTTAACCAGCGAGTGGGTGGCCAGCGGCCGCTGAAACCACACTGACAGAGCAGAAATCTGTCCTTTGATTGTGCTTAATGCCAATCCTTTATCCACTCCTAGCTGGAGAAAACTTAATACTCTATCGATGGTAAATTTGCGAGAAAGCCATCGCTTGGACTCACACCAGCCTACATAGGCCTTCCAGACCCTGTAATAAATCACCCTAGAGACCGGTTTCCTGGCTCTGATTAGGGTAGAGATTACTTTCTGAGACAGACCTCTACCCCTGAGAATCAGGGATTCAGCTTCCAGGCCGTCAAATTTAGATGCCGTAAGGCAGGGTGGAGGATCGGACCTTGCGATAGCAGGTCTGGCCGTAGAGGAAGAGTCCACGGGTCTCCCACTACCATCCTTAAGATTAGTGAGTACCATGCTCTTCTGGGCCATGCTGGAGCTACCAGGATGACTGGTATGTGCTCCACCCGGATCCTGCGCAGCAGGCGGGGTAGTAACTGGAGCGGGGGAAACGCATAAAGAAGTTTGAACTGATGCCAAGGGCAAACCAACGCATCGGTTCCGCAGGCCATCGGATCCCTTGAGCGGGACATGAACCTGTCTAGTTTCTTGTTGAGTCTCGATGCCATGATATCCACGTCCGGCACTCCCCATCTTTGGCAGAGTGCTTGAAAGACTAGTGGATGCAGAGACCATTCCCCCGGCCATAGAGTCTGGCGGCTTAAGAAGTCCGCCTGAAAGTTGTCCACTCCTGGAATGAATATTGCCGATATGCAGGGCACATGAGCCTCTGCCCATAGAAGAATCAAGCTCACCTCTCTCTGAGCGGCTTGACTCCTGGTTCCCCCTTGGTGATTTATGTATGCCACGGCCGTGGCATTGTCTGATTGAATTCTCACCGGGAACCCCTGCAATTTTGACGTCCAAGCCCTGAGGGCTAGTCGAGCAGCTCTGAGCTCCAAGATGTTGATGGGCAACTGCTTCTCTGGCTTTGCCCAAGTACCTTGGCGAGTGCAACCATCCAAAATTGCTCCCCAGCCCGTCAGGCTGGCGTCTGTGGTCACTATCTTCCAAGCCACTGGGCTGAAAGACCTCCCCTTCAGTAGATTCTGAGGGTCTAACCACCAACACAGACTTTGTCGGACTCTTGAGGAGAGCGGCAACGGGATATCCAAGGCCTGTGGCCTTCTGCTCCATGCTGACAGGATGGCTGCCTGTAGGATGCGAGTGTGGCTCTGGGCGTATGGTACCGCCTCGAATGTGGCCACCATCTTGCCTAGTAACCTCATACATAGGCGAATAGTCGGTTCTTTCTTGCTTAGAACCAGTAGGATTAATTCCTTGATGGCTTTTACCTTCCTCAGAGGTAGGAACACTCCTTGTTGTTCTGTGTCTAATCTCATGCCGAGATATTCCAACTGCTTTGTGGGCTGGAAAGCTGACTTTTCTCGATTTAGGACCCAGCCGAACCTCTCGAGGTATTGGACCGTGAGGGCCACTGCTCGCTCCAAGCCGGGAGACGAGTGATCTATGACTAGGAGGTCGTCCAGGTATGCTAGGATCGTGACCCCTTGGATCCTTAGTTTGGCTAGGATTGGAGCTAGGACCTTCGTGAACACCCGGGGGGCCGTAGCCAACCCGAAGGGAAGCGCCACGAATTGGAAGTGACGCGAAGCCACCATGAAGCGTAGATATCTTTGATGTGGCTGATAAATTGGAACATGAAGGTAGGCATCCTTTATGTCTATGGACGCCATGAAGTCGTCCTTCTGGAGTGTGGCAGCTGCTGACCGCACGGATTCCATCCGAAATGAGCGGATCTTTAGATATGCATTTACCATCTTTAGGTCCAAAATTGGCCTGACATCTCCATTGGATTTTGGGATGATGAATAGGTTGGAGTAGAAACCCAGCCCCTGTTCCAGGACTGGTACCTCTACTATTACTTCCTGGGAAAGTAGATGATCTAATGCCGATCTTAATGCGGCTCCCTTTTCCGGATCGTTTGGAATCCTCGACTTCTGGAAATGAGGAGGAGGAAACCTTAGGAAATCTAATTTGTAGCCTGTGGCCACGGAAGACCGTACCCACTCGTCGGGAATGCTGGCTTCCCAAATCTCTGAAAAGAGTCGCAGCCTTCCCCCCACCTTCGTGGGTGGGGGCGCCCCTTCATAAGGTTGGCTTGGGGGCTGGTTTTGCTGGTTTGCGAAACCACTGCCTTTTGCCTCTAACAGCCTGTCCTTGTGATCTGCTGTTGAAGCCGAAGTTTGCTTTTGCAGGAGGCCGTCGATACTGCTTGGCATTAGAGGGCCCCTGCCCAGGGGAATACTGTCGTTTAAACGCAGGTCCCTGAACCTTCTTCTTAGTTGGCAAGAGAGTACTCTTGCCGTTTGAAATGGTCTGAATGTATTTATCTAGGTCTTCTCCGAAGAGTCGTCCTCCATGGAAGGGGAACCCTACCAGGAGCTTCTTGCATGGGGGCTCAGCCTCCCAGCTTTTTAACCATAAGAGTCTTCTCATATGGATAAGGGATAACGATAAACGTGACGCTTGCTGGATAGAATCCTTGATTGCGTCTACCGTAAAACATATGGCCTTAGGGACATCCGAAAATTTTTCTGCCTGCTGGGCCGGAATAAGTTTAAGCATCTGCTTAAATTGATCCGATAATGCTTGAGCGACCCCAATCGCAGCCACAGCTGGCTGTACTACTGCCCCTGCAGTAGTGAAGGAGTTCTTAAGTAGTGCTTCCAAGCGCTTATCAACTGGATCCTTGAACACCTGTATGTTTTCTACAGGGCATGTTAACGATCTGTTAACACATGAGATGGCTGCGTCCACTGCAGGAGTAGCCCATCTTTTGGAAAATTTTTCTTCCATAGGATATAGGACAGAGAACCTTTTAGGTGGTAAGAAGATCTTATCTGGCTTGTTCCAATCTTGGAACAAAATTCCCTCTAATAGAGGATGGATCGGAAACACAGCATTGCTTTGAGGCGCCCTCAGTGAGCCCAAAGCTGAAACCGTCGATACCTGGAGATCTGGTACTGGCAAGTTGAATGCCCTATGGACCAAGTCCGACAATTGAATCCACCAGCTCTCCCTCAGGGAGACTGCCCCAGACTCCTCTGTATCCGGGTCTTCGATCCCTGAACCTACTTGGTCCTTGTCCAAGAGGTCGTCCAATTCCCCTGAGGAAAGGACCTCCTCTTCTGAGGGTCCGCGCTCGGGCGACGGAGATCTATTCCGCTTACTGCCCCGCATAGCTGCGGCTATCATTTTTTCCCATGCTTTTCTGCATCTCTTTTAAAGAGGTGAGTAATACCTCCTCCGTGACCATCTTAGGGTTGGACTGACCCGCGTCAGCTCCAGCCCCAGATCCCGATGGCCCCAAGGCTCCCTGTAGGGAAAACAGCGGCATACCATGGTACAATACCGAGGTACACCTGCTACCTATTGGTATTTGGAACTATAAAAGTTAATTGTCCAAACACCTGTTTGGGGGATAAAAAAATGCTTCCTCTCCCCTAGATGACTTTTTTTTTTTTTCGTTTTTGTTTCAAATCCAGGAAAGAAAAAACATTCTGTCCCCCTGAGTAGTATTGCAAAGAAAAACTATGAGATGGAAAAGAAACAGCCTATTTCTAGGCTTGAAAAAACAGTCCTCTGAAGACTGCAATATCCTTTCTGGCCACTGTGTGTCCTCGGCGCCCCGTGCTGCCGCTCTGGTCTTTCTCCTCAGTTCCAAAGTATTGAATGGAACAAACAAGGAAGGGCCGCCCCTTCCTTTAAGCCACTGACCCGCCCTTCCCCCCCAGCAATCTCAAACAGGAAATGCCCCTCCCGACAGGGGGAGGGGGGGGGGATTTTGGGAGGAAGGGACCTCTCTGTTCCAGCAAACTGCAGCCTGCAGCCTGGAACCATGAGGAGGTCAGCGTTTTGCCTGCTTGCAGGCTCTGAGGAGGAAGACTGAATGGAGCATCGCCTGGAGGCCTGCAGGTAAGCAAAGCTCTCTGACACACACATATATTTTTATATAACACAGGCCCCACTCAATGCTTTTCCAACACTACAAGGGAGGTCACATCTTATGGGGAATAATACATAGAGAGCCATCCTATCTTTATGATATGTGACTAGTTTGCCAGATGCAGTGCATAACTTTAGGCATGTCCCCTGTGACCCCCCAGAAAAAACCTGCTAAGAACCAAGTTCCGCAAGTTTTCCCCTCACTTACCTGCTCCATGCCGCAGGACTTTGCCAAGCAAGAGGCCCAATCTTCCCCCATCTCCGTGGGGATGTCTAGACCTTCAGGCCCTGGGTTCCTATGAAGGATCCACTGTCCTGGGCCCATATAGCACCCTGGCAACAGAAAACTTTAGGTACCCAAAGGTTTCTAAGTTCTGGGCCCAGGGTCCAGCTCTCTAAAAAGAAAAGCATTATGGGCTATACCCCAAGGGTTTGGGGTCCGGTTACTGACCACTTTAGCGCTGAGGCTTTTTTGGACAGAACCGGTAGCTCACCTAATCCCAAGGATGCGGAGGCAAGCTAAACCATGACTAACACCTAAGACACTGGCGTAAAAACTGAGGTACTCCTCCTATGGGAGGGGGTTATATAGGGAGGGGCATTTCCTGTTTGAGATTGCCAGTGTCTACACCTGAAGGTACTCCATATAACCCATATAGTAATGAATGCCGCTCTGTGTCCCGTGATGTACGATAAAGAAATTACCTGGTCATGAAGGGGGTAAACCTACCGTATCTGAAGGTGTTAATGAAACAGTATAAAAAAAATCATTTATGAAGGAGTATTTGCTGGTCCATGGTCACAATCCAAGGCAGAACCTGCCTTCATGGTCTCCCAGCAATAACAGGCAGAAGGGTTGGCTTTAATAGTGGACTAAGACAGCACAGGCTAAATGATCCAAAAATAGAGGCTGCATTGGTACAGTATGTCTTTCTTTTGACATTTCAGGTCATTTTAACAATTTTAAGGCATTTATTAAATAGCTTTGCCCTTTCAGAACAGCCTGGCATTCAAGCATAATGGGAGAAAATTGAAGGTGCTGCATACATCTTTAAGTGATTTCACTTTATAACTTCTAGAAGCTTTATTGTTTTAGGTGACAATCACTTTCCCTCTTCCACGAATCGTGTCACCAACTATTTTGCAAAAAAAAAAAAGTGCAGTGCTACATTTTATTAACACAATGATTTGTCTTACCGAGCCTTTCTGCTAGATTTCGTGCAAGTTTTCCTTTGCCAGACGCCAAGTTGCCATCAATTGTAATGATCTTGCTGTTTGGTCCAAATCGTTTGGTTGTTCTTTCCCCCAGCATGTATGCCAAGTAGCCATACTGAATCCCATGCTTTGAGCTGACATGAAACTGGGACTGTTCACAAGATTTTCAAATAAGAGACAAAAGAGGAAAAAAAAAAAAAAAAGTCACAATCATACTTAAAACTAAAATAATTTATTGTATACATTAAAACAAAAGCTGCAATCTGATTGAAAATAGAAAACTGACTGAACAACAGATACAAAGAGAAAAATCAAATCAAAACACCAACAGATATTCCTTTTTAAAAGCACGACTTTTCTCTACTACTTTTCTCTACTACTAGCCTTGAACACATATGCAAAAGTAGTATTGGGGCACCAGATGTATTCCAATGTGAAAAGGAATAATGATTAATGGAATAGAGCAGGGCTTGACAAATTTGCTTGGAATCTGGGAGCCAGCTAAAAAAAAAAAGTTAGGAGCCAGGAACGCGCCCCGTCCCGCCGGTCTCGCGTGCAGAAGTGAGCGCATACGCAAGTACCGCCCGCATATGAAAGCGGTGTTCAAACCACACATGTGAGGTATCGCCACGATTGGTAGAGTGAGAGCAATAATTCTAGACCTCCACCTGTAGAATTTTTTAAACGTCGCCAATAGAGATTTTAAAAGGTAAAAGTTTGTCGCCATTCCACGAGGAGACGCAATTTTGAAGCGTGACATGTTGGGTATCAATTTACTCGGCGTAACATTTTCTTTCACAATATATAAAAAAAAAAAATGGGCTAACTTTACTGTTGTCATATTTTTTTAATAAAAAAAAAAAAAAAAAGCGTATTTTTTCCCCAAAAAGTGCGCTTGTAAGACCACTACGCAAATACGGGAAGGAGATGGGCAAGCAATGAAAACAGGCAGGGAAGGTTCTATTAGCATTGCTGGTTATCTTGTCATACCAACAACCACCATAAGAGGCCACCAGACTCCAGAAAGAAGCACAGGACTGCAGAAGGCTGCACAGCCACGGCCTCAATTACCTGTGGGTACGCCAGCTGTGCCGCAATTGCGACCTGGCGGACGGGGTTTGTTGAGCCCTGGAATAGGGAAAAGTCCTGAAAGTTGCACATCTCTGCAAAGCCCTATAAGAGGTGTATGACAGCCTCAGTCCAGGCTCCAACCAGGCCACGCCCCAACGTGTTTCACTCCCCCAACGGAGCTTTTGACTAACCAACCAAGAAGCCACTGTAGGCTGCATGAGAGATCAAATATTGTCAGAAGACCTCCACCAACTCCAGACAAAAAAAGAAAAGGTAAAGGGTCTGAATGCAATACTCTCCTCATTTTTGGCACTACCCCCCATGGCAATTGCTTTCTTTAAGCCACTACATGTCCTCAGGCTTCCAAATTAAATTATATCTTGTGAGTGCATAGTATTATGGACCGGCCTCCTGAGGGAAAGGGTCACTGTAATCCCTATAAGGCCCCTTTCAGACTGGGGCGGGAGCTGCGGTGGCGGTATAACGCCGCTAAAAATAGTGGCGCTATACCGCCGGAATTGCCGCGGGTATCAGCCGCTAGCGGTGCGGTATTAACCCCCGCTAGCGGCCGATAAAGAGTTAATATCGCCCGCAATGCGCCTCTATAGAGGCGCATTGCGGGCGGTATTGCCGCGGTTCCCATTGTTTTCAATGGGAAGGAGCGGTGAAGGAGCGGTATACATGCCGCTCCTCTCACCGCTCCAAAGATGCTGCTGACAGGAGATTTTTTTGTCTCCCGCCAGCGCATCGCCTCAGTGTGAAAGCCCTTCGGCTTTCACATTGAGGTAGCTGGGCAGGAGTTTTTCAGGCGGGATAGCAGCGCTATTTTTAGCGCTTTACCGCCTGAAAAACTCCTCAATGTGAAAGGGGCCTAACTCACGTACAATGACACAGAGCAGTGGTGATGACATCATATCAGTGCGGCTTTCGACATCGACTACTGCCCTAGGCTGGAAAAACAGACACTGAAGGTGGATGAATAGGCGAATGGCACTGAAATTATGAGCCATAGACAGATAGGGCCTCAGGTGCGAATTACAGGTATACACAAATAATGCTTAAAGCTGGCCATACATGGCTCCAATACAGCCACTTCCCACATCCAATCCGATGCCGTCACTGTTTGGGTATTTACACAGCCATGGGTGCTTTTACTATGTAAATAAAATAGTCAACACTGGAGATTCCTCCATCCATTCTGTTTGATGTGATTCGAGGAATCAGGAGGCTAAACATAAGAAATCTTTCAGGTGTATGGCTAGACATAGGAGATATTTGCACCAGCGTTCTGCCATGGTGTGAATGGCAGTGGCAAAAATCTACTTATTCCTGCTGTTGTTTTTGACACCTGCGGTGTAAAGGGAGCCCAGCAGCAATTACTTCAAAGTAACTGCTGTCTCACCATACAGGCTCAGCAGACGCTAGCTGCTCACACCTGTCAAACACCACCAGGAATGAGAAGACTCCTATAGCTGCCATTCACCTGTGCAAATGAATGTAGCCTTGGAAAAAGCCTATGATAGTTCCTTCCAGACAATACTTTGTAATGTACACCAGCTTATTCTAGGTAATGTGATCTCTTCTAGGTTATTGGGAGGTCTCTTGACACGCATTTGCTCTAGATCCTGTGGTTCAATCTAATTTATTGGGGGGGGGGGGGGGTCTCCTGATTTGCAGAGCCTTGTTTTGCTCATTTTTTATATTTGCCCACTGACAAATAAATAATAAGTCTATAATTTTAACGGTAGGTTGATTTCAACAGTTAGATGGAACAACAAAAATATCCAGAAAAACGCATTTAACAAAAGTTATAAATTGATTTGCATTTTAATGAGTTAAATAAGTATTTGATCCCCTATCAATCAGCAAGATCTCTTGCTCCCAGGTGTCTTCTAAGCAGGCAACAAGCTAAAATTAGGAGCACTCCCTTAAAGGGAGTGCTCCTAATCTCAACTTGTCACCTATATAAAAGACACCTGTCCACAGAAGCAATCAGATTCCAATCTCTCCACCATGGCCAAGACCAAAGAGCTGTCCAAGGATGTCGGGGGTCGGGGACAAGATTGTAGACCTACACAAGGCTGGAATGGGCTCCAAAACCATTGCCAAGCAGTATGGTGAGAGGGTGACAACAGTCGGTGAGACTAATCGCAAATGGAAAAAAACACAAAATAACTGTCAATCTCCCTCAGTCTGGGGTTCCATGCAAGATCTCACCTCGTGGAGTTTCAATGACCATGTGGAGTTTCAATGACCATGAGAACGGTGAGGAATCAGCCCAGAACTACAAAGGAGAATCTTGTCAATGAGCTCAAGGCAGCTGGGACCAGTCACCAAGAAAACAATTGGTAACACATTACATTGTGAAGTACTGAAAATCTACAGTGCCCCGCAAGGTCCCCCTGCTTAAGAAAGCACATGTACAGCCCGTCTGAAGTTTGCTAATGAACATCTGAATGATTTAGAGGAGAACTGGGTGAAAGTGTTGTGGTCACATGAGACCAAAACCAAGCTTTTTGGTATCAACTCAATTCGCCGTGTTTGTAGGAGGAGAAATGCTGCCTCTGACCCCAAGAACACCATACCCACCATCAAACATGAAGGTGGAAGCATTATGCATTGGGGGTGCTTTTCTGCCAAGGTGACAGGAGAACTTCACTGCATCAAAGGGATGATAGACAAGTCCATGTACTGTCAAATCTTGGGCGAGAACCTTCTTCCCTCAGCCAGGGCATTGGAAATGGGTCGTGGATGGGTATTCCAGCATGACAATGACCCAAAACACACAGCCAAGGCAACATAGGAGTGGCTCAAGAAGAAGCATATTAAAAGGTCCTGGAGTGGTCTAGCCAGTCTCCAGATTTTAATCCCATAGAAAATATGTGGAGGAGGCTGAAGGTTTCGAGTTACCAAACGGCAGCCTCGAAACCTTAATGACTTGGAGAGGACCTGCAAAGAGGAGTGGGACAAAATCCCTCCTGAGATATGTGCAAACTTGGGTGCCAACTACAAGAAACGTCTGACCTCTGCGATTGCCAAAAAGGGTTTTGCCACCAAGTACTAAGTCGTGGTTTGTGAAGGGGTCAAATATTTATTTCACTCATTAAAATGCAAATCAATTTATAAATTTTTTGAAATGCGTTTTTCTGGATTTTTGTGTTGTTATTCTGTCTCTCACTGTTAAAATAAACCTACCATTAAAACTATAGACTGATCATTACCTTTTCAGTGGCAATCTTACAAAAGCAGCAGGGGATCAACTACTTTTTTTCCCTCACTGTTGATTCCTTCTAGTTTATTGGGGGGATTGCAGATATGCACAGCTTTTTTTGGAGCAATAAGGTCACTGCTAGATTATTGGGGATCTCTTGCTATGCACAACCCTATTCTAGGTAAGAAGATTAGAGGGGTTGTAAACACTGAAGGATTCTTACCTTAATTGCATTTTTAAGAGCTCCCCCTCCCCCTTATACTTACCTGAGGCTGAGCCTCATCTCGATCCAGCACTGTGCATGAGAGCGGAGTCTCTCCCCCTCCTCATTGGCTCCCACTGCTGTCAATCACAGCCAGTGATGAGGGAAAGGGGCAAAGCAAGTGACTTTCTATGGTGGCCACTCGGCAGGTGATCTGAGAAGTAGAACTAAATGCAATTTTTTTTTGTTTTCCATTTTGGACAGAGTAAGGGGGGGGGGGGGGTTATAACCCCTGTTAGATGCAAAAAAAAAAAAAAAAACTGTGTCCCATTAGGGAGATTCCCCTTAATTTCCCATTACATAGCCAAAGCAGAAAGTGAAAGGAAAGCCCTAGTTGTCACCAGAACCAGTGTCTCGATTGGAAGATTTCTGCTTTACTACTGTTCTTGATGACAACCCAAAATGTTTTTCTTTTAATTTCTTATTTATGGTATGCATGACAAAGCAGTACAACATCACAGTCTGTTCATTAACAGTGGTAATAAAAACAGGTGTTTAACGATAGCATTGAAGACACCGGACAATATTTTTTTTTCAATAACATACCCTACATAAAGGCTGAGGCTTTCATGGTGCATATAACCTGTATTTTGTAGAAATTCCCATAGGAGAACATGTCTGCCATGTACATACCAATAAGATGGCACATAATGGTAGGTGCATAACTACCAAGAGGTGGGGGGATTAAACAAGAACCTCAACTAGTGTAAGGAAACTAAGTCCGGGCTTCAAAGCCCATAGGTCCGGGTAGCTTCTTTTTTTTTGAGAGAGAGAAAGAAATATACACACTAGGGGCCAGATCCACAAACAGCGGGCGCAACGTAACTTTTCCGATTTAAGTTACACCGCCGCAAATTGCCCAAGTTAGTGCCCGATCCACAAAGCACTTACCTGGAAATTTGCGGCGGTGTATCCTAAATCAGTCCGGCGCAAGGCGGGCCAATTCAAATGAGGCGAGTCCCATTTAAATTAGGCTCGCTCCCGCGCCGGACGTACTGCGCATGCTCCCGACGCTATTTTCCCGACGTGCTTTGCGCGAAGTTACATTGCGCCGAGGTTTTGTGAATCGCGACGGGTAAAAAAGAGTTGCGACGGGAAAAATAAAAAAATTGTAAAAAAATTTGGCAGCGACGCGGGAAAGACGGGTATACTTTTACATGGTGTACTAACTTTACACTTTGTAAAAGGTACCCTATCTTTGCGACAACAAACTAACACTTACGGCGACTTCACGAAGGGAAAAACCTTCGTGGATCTCCGTAAGTGCTAATTTGCATACCCGACTCTGGTTTACGACGAGAAATGCCCCCAGCGGCGGCCGCGGTACTGCATCCTAAGATCCGACAGTGTAAAACTATTACACCTGCCGGATCTTAGGGATATCTATGCGTAACTGATTCTATGAATCAGCCGCATAGATAGAAACAGGGATACGACGGCGTATCAGCAGATACGCCGTCGTAACCCTTTTGTGGATCTGGCCCTAGGTTTCTACAAAAAAAGGGAGGGAGGAGAAGAAGAAAAAAAAGGGGGGGTGGCAAATTGGGAAGTAACGGCAGGGTCAAAGGCTCAAGAAGTCCGATTCCAATATGAGAATAGTCACAATTTAGGAGTCGGTCAAGCACTCATCTGATGAATAAAACAAGTCCCAGTACAGCCATTGTGCATTATGTTCCTCCGTCTTGTCCCTGAGGGCAGCAGTCAAGCATACCATTTGTGGTAAACTATTGAGATACTGTAGGAGGGGGATTGTTTCCACAAGCTGGGGATGCATGCCCTGGCAGCATTTAGAAGATGTTTCAGTAAAGGATTTCTTATTAATAAATATTTTTATTTATATTTCTTACTGGACATAGGGGTTATTCTTTTACTTTTTAGGATAGGAGTAAACAGGGCATACAGAGAGGGTGAATCGCAGTAACAGGGGCACAAACAGCAATAACAAAAACTGTCAGGGGTTTTAATCCATCTACATTCTTGTACGATTGTAAGCTCTTGTATTTTATTGTATTGTAACTGTTCTGTCTCCTTTTTTTATTGTAAATCACTGTGTAAACTGTTGGCACTATATGAATCCTGTATAATAATAATAATAATAAAAGTTATTCCTTTGGTTATACTTTAGGTAGTAAAGGAAAGATAGAGAAAAGACAACCTTGAAGCATGTACCATAAACAACAGAACAACAATGACAGCACCTTTGTTTTTATCGCAACAGTGTAAAGAGCAAAACATTACAATGACACCTCCATGCAGTGTGCTTGTATATGTCAGAACTGTCTAGGATATTGCAATGGCTGCTGTCAATAAAAGGTTAATGTCAGACAAAGCCCATCAGTGAATGAAATGACAATGATCTCCCCCCCTCTGTACACACTCTCCCCGATCCTCACCACACTAATGACCCCAGCTTTCCAGGACAGTCTCAAACCACGGAACGCTGATGTCCCAAACATGTCTATGTCCTTCCTGGGACAACCTGCGCCGGGGTCCTTCCTACTGTCGGCGCACAAAACGACGTCACTGACGTGCCTCTGTGCTGCCTGCAGATTCCTGAGCGAAAATGTCTTCCGGTGCAAAAGTAATTGTACCGGAAGTAAGATTGCTCCGCTGTCAGGACGCTTCGCTGTCATGTGACTATTCACAGCTATAAGGAGAAGGCAGTGACATATAGTGGCCGGGTGTCCTCCCCAGACCTGTGCCAGGTTAGAAGGATTTTCTGTGAAAATGTTGTATCATGGAAATGTGAATATAAAGAGTGGATACTAAACCTGCTAGATACGGAATCCATGTGAAAGCCAGAAAACTACTAGCATGGTCAAAAGGAAAGAATGAAAGGCAGGAGAAGCTCAACAGCGACCCCTGCCTATGGGAACGGAGACTGACATAAAAAGGCAGTTACATTTAAAGTGGTTGTAAACTTGTTTTTATAACTTTTACCTACAGGTAAGCCTATAATAAGGCTTACCTGTAGGTATAAAGAATATCTCCTAAACCGATCAATTCCAGCGGATAGATCCGGTGGTGTGTACGAGGCCTGAGGTGCGGGCTCTGGGGAGCCAGCCGGCGTCCCCAGCCGCATCTGTGGAGTCCGATTCCTACTCAGAAGGTCCCGCCGCTCTGCAAACGAGCGTGGCAACCCCGTTGATGGCATCTTCGAGACCCGGAGGAGAAGACGAGTTGTGGGCAATCCTGAGGTCCCTCCCCACCAAGGCTAATATAGAGTCTATAGTCACCCGGCTTGAGACTTAGCAAAGCAAGTACATATGGGAGGTAAGGGGGGAGTTGGGCGCCCTGGGTGCGAGGCTCGCTACAGGGGAGACCTCAGTGGCGAATTTGGAGCAGAGAGTGACTGCTCTAGAGCACCTTCAGGACTCACACATTGATGCTGCAACTCCATATGGAGGAGATGGAAGACAGAAGCAGGCGAAACAACCTCAGCCTGCGGGGCTTACCAGAGGCGACAGGCCCGGAAGACCTGACAGACACCGCCACAGCTATCTTCCGCAGGTTCCCGGGAGACCCACTTCCTCCAAGACTGGAGTTCAATCGTATTCACCGGTCATTGGGGACAAGATCCCAGGACCCTAACAGACCGTGGGACGTGATATGTCGACTCCACCACTACACACATAAGGAATCGATCATCTGCAGGGCCTGGGAGGCGGGGGACATTGACTTCGATGGAGCGGTGGTGAAGATCCTGCCAGATGTCTCCCGCGCCACGCTACAACGGAGGGCCATGCTCTGCTCGGTGTTAGACCTAGCCCGCCAGCATGGTGCCACGTATCGCTGGGGATACCCGCTGTCAACGATGTTCCGGAAGGACCAGCGCACCTTCACTCTCCGCGTGATCTACCGGGCTTGTTTGAGTTCCTGGCTGCTGACCCCATCAGGCTTCTGAATTGGCTCGTCTTCATACCGCAGACCGGTTGCCGCTCCGGACCGCGCCCCCCGAGGGGACACCTTCAACCTGGGTCACAGAGGCAGCGTCGGAGATCGAGGGCGCCTACACGGGAGGGGTCACGTGAGTCAAAACCTGACCCCCACCCCCCCCCCTTTTTTGTTTACTCTCACCCCCAGGTTTTACCCTTCGCCTGACAATTTTGCCCCCCTCCTCGGAGCCGACACCCCACCTTGAGTCTCTCCACACCTAGCCCGGCCTGCTATGTGTGCCCCGCTATAGGGAGATCCCGGACGTTGTTTGAGGCCCGCCGCCAGTGGGAACCGCGGTCCTATATATCCTACTACGCTATGTGCCCTGACGATGCCTGTGATGGGCTGCTGCGGGGGCTCTGGTGATGCTGGGTTTTGGGACTGGGTGATCCCCTGGGCTTCGCCGGCCGCCCTGCGGTGTATGCCCCCTGCCACGAGGTCCCACCGCTATCACGTCCCCCTGTATCGAGACCTTGCGGGTGGTGCCCCCCCCCTCTCCCCCAGGTGTTTTTTTTCTGACGCGGTGCATCGGGGGGGGGCTTCTCCCCCCCTTTTTTTGTTTTTTTGGTTCTGTGTTATATTTCTCTCCTTTCCCTCTCTCCCCCCCCCCCTTTTCTGGTTTTCGTTTGCACCACTCACCTCCTTAACCCCCGTAGACCTCTAGTTTGTCACGAGGTGGGCTCCTTCTCAGGGGGAGCTGACCACTTAACCCCGTTGGGGGAATACCCTTTCTCTCTCCGCTCCCCACCCCCCCCTCTTCCTCCGGGCCCTATTTGTTTCTCTCCCCCCCCCCACTTCCCACGCTGGTTGAAGATGGACGGCCTTACAGTGTATTCCATTAACGCAAGGGGCCTTAACACCCCGGAAAAGCAACGTATGCTAATGGCTGATTTACGGAAAGCTTGGGTAGATGTAGCCTTCATCCAGGAAACTCACTTTAAAGATAACCGACTACTGGTTCTCAAAAATAGATTCTTCCCTACAGCCTACCATTCCACCAACAACACTAAATCCAGAGGTACTTCTATTCTCCTGTCCAGTAGGATACCATGGTCCCTTCGTGACTCGTTGATAGACGGGGAGGGACGTTATACATTCATCAAAGGTTCGATTGGGGACACACAACTGACGTTTGCAACCATTTACCCCCGAACGATGGCCAAGACACTTTTATACGCCGGGCTATCTCGAAACTGTCCCATTTTCGGGAAGGCCAACTCATTCTGGGAGGGGACTTTAATGTCCCGCTATCCCCCAGTGTTGACACGTCCTCGGGAACATCCTCTCTGTCGACGAAAACCTTCAAACAAATAGCCAGGGACCTCCATGAAGCACAATTGATCGACCAGCATTCAGGAGAGTGGGATTACATGTTCTACTCCCCCCCCCCACAAACTATACTCCAGGATAGACTACTTTCTCATACCACATGGTCAACTACATGCAGTGCAGAACTCCTCCATAGGGCTTCGGACTTGGTCCGACCACGCCCCTATTACCCTGACCTACAAGCTATCTGACCAACACTTACACAGGAATCGCTTCTGGCGGTTAAATGAAAGCCTCCTACAGAACCCAGAAGTTCTGGAGGAGGTCAACAGAGAACTAGAATTCTATTTCCAAACAAACACGGAAGTAGACTGTACCCCTGGAGCAGTATGGGAGGCACACAAGGCGGTCATCAGGGGCATCTATATAAAACACGGCTCGCACATTAAAAGGGAAAAGGGGGAACAGCTGAAAACACTTCTGGCCGACCTCCATGCTGCTGATACACGACATAAGAGCGCCCCCGACCCCCAGGTGGAGGCGGAACTCACCTCCATCCGCTCCCAAATTAACGAGCTCCTCAATTACAGGGCCAAAGCCACGTTACAGAAATGTCGTCTCGTATCCTATGAATCGGGAAATAAGTGTGGGCGGATTTTGGCCAGGGTGGTCGCAGACCTGAAAATGCAAACTTATGTCCCCCACATTAAGACGGCAGCTGACGTGAAAGTCAGCTTACCACAACACATAGCTAACACCTTTTAAGGAGTACTATGCACATTTATATAGCATTCCAGCCCTCCCCAGAACGCAACCCCTGGTGGAGGCGTACTTAGCCTCCGCCCAAATTCCTTCACTGGCAACGGAAGCTATAGCCGAATTAGATGCCCCGATCACGTCAGAGGAGCTAGAGGCGGCTCTGGCCTCAACTAAACAGGGTAAGGCTCCAGGGCCGGATGGCCTTACCTCACAGTACTATAGAACGTTCCTCTCGTCCCTGAGTCCCCATATGGTGTCCTTTTACAATAAGTTAGGAAATACATCGGCTTTCGCCGGCGATACCCTGCGGGCACATATGACGGTCATTCCTAAGGAGGACAAGGACCCTTTGGTTTGCAGCAGCTACAGGCCGATCTCCCTCCTAAACACGGACCTCAAGCTATTTACCAAGATTTTGGCAACCCGATTATCCAGGCATCTACAAACGCTAGTTCATTTGGATCAAGTGGGCTTTATCCCCACAAGAGAAGCTAGGGATAGCACAATTAAAGTGCTAAACCTCCTGCATGTAGCCAACCAGACCCATACGCCTTCGGTCTTCCTGAACACCGACGCGGAGAAGGCCTTCGACCGGGTCAACTGGAACTACATGTTCTCGGTCCTTAGACATATTGGACTTGGGGATACCATGACATTTGTGTACCTCGTTCTGAGCCTCGAGTTGCTTCTCTTTGAAAATTCAGTTTAGTTCTAGTTTTTAGTATTCATTTTTATCTTAAATATCAATTTTTTTGTTAATTTGGGATTTTACAGTAGTATTTATAATATATTTTTTGGTTTTGGTATTCATTTTTTCTTTTACGATTTTTCTTTCCTTTATGAATTGGGGTTTTGTGCAATAGTGACACTCGCACTTTCAACCGCTAGATGTTACTATGTTAGATTTTGGGGTCTGTGACATCTCTGTACAAACTTTGCCATTTCCTGTGAGTTCAATCTGGGAGGTGGAGTTTGCGCAATAGGCTAACATCTATAATTGGTGACTATGAGAGGATGTCCCTGATGCTGGTATATCTCAGAGCTTTCTTTTATAATGGCGGCCAATAGAGGAATATCTTTTTCTTCTTCTTTTTTGTTTTGTTTTGAAATATAAATATTTTTAAAGAATGCATCTGTGTAGTGGTAAAAGAGGCTTGTTGTACGCCGATGCGGATATTGGAACAGCGAGTCGTGGCTCAGATCGAGGTTTGGCTATTTTGCTTACTATTTAAGTTGACGCAGCACGCTGCCCGTGCCCTTGGATGACGTAATCTCTGACAAAATGTGTAGGAAGGAGTGATGCGCTGATGTCACCATTACCCTTGTCCGGCACACCAGACTTAAGGCTTCCATTATACTTTTAACATGTAAGTGCATAACCTAATTCTTAATAAACTTTATAAAAGGTTTTTGCCATGTGGAGCTTTTGTTGTTTTTGATATATAAGCCATTCATCCATGTGAGCGAGTGGCGCCCCACAAATAGGAGAATGATTCCATTGGGAGAAAGACCCAGGTTGAGTATAATCCAAGCGCACTGTTTGATCCCCTATAACGGGGGATCATCTGGAGCTGGTAAGCAGCAAATCCTACTATTGGTGGTGGACTCTTCACATTAGGTGACTGATGGTGTTTTTTATCATCAGGAATCATCAAGGCTCATAGTTAGAATCACTGGTGGACTCTTATTGGAACGCTATGCTTCTATATATGATGGACTGATCTATAGAACTATTTTTAATTTATTCTAATATCTTTTATATGTGCTACACTGTAGTTTATGTCATACAGGAGAATCGCTGCTCATATTTGCTGGTTTGATTTTTGGTTTATTTTTTGTTTTTTAACCCCTTATAGCACAGTTTGTTTTGCCTTTTACTTTCCTGGCTATAGGCCTTCCCCTAATGACTAGAGGAGATAATACAACACAACATCCAGCACAGCAGTACACAGTGTAAGTAAGACTGACCATAAAGAGGACAATGTGGTTGATTTACTAAAGGCAAAAAGACTGTGCACTTTGAAAAGTGCAGTTGCACTCTGCAAGAGCAGTTGCTCCAGAGCTTATTAAATGAGGTAAAGCCTCACTTTACTGGTGAGTGTTCAGTCTGGGAGGACTGTTCAGAGAGTGTCAGTCTGGGAGGACTGTGGAGAAGTTAGTCAGGAGGGCTAGTGAGGGGGGCAGCTACAGCCAGGCAGGCTGGAAGTGCCTGAAGAGGTGATGCTGGGATTAATGACCACGGAGAGAAAGTGCTGGGAAAGAGTAAGCTGTGTCACCCTATCTTCAAGTATAAGAGTTGCGAGTCCCTGTCTGTAATGGGCCTTAGCTACCAAATTGCAACAAGGTGACACAGCTGGAGTTCTGCAAGCAAGTGAGTGCTGGAGGAAGCAGTGGTGTATGTACATACCTCCCAACTTTTCAACTTCAGAATGAGGGACAAATGAGCATACCTCCCAACGAAGTTGTTGAGCGGGGGGAATTCCGTGGATCGGAGTTGTTGAGCGGGGGGGGGAGTTCCGTGGATCGGAGTTGTTGAGCGTGACCGCAGGATTTACCGCAGGATTTAGCGCAAATCACGGGACATTCTCGCTGGACTCTAGCACTGATCGCGGGACCGCGGGATTTGCCGCAAATCGCAGGACATTCCCGCGAAATCCGGGACGGTTGGGAGGTATGCATGTATAGACTGTATATAGGAAAAATTGTCCCTGACATTTATTCAAAGTCAAGTGGGCATCCCATAATCTACCCAATCAATAGCTAAGTTCTAATTCTTCAATAAATGACAAAACAAAGTACTGGACTGTTTTCTGACTCGTCTAAGGTGACTGTGAAGATTATGTGTGCCTGGCTGTACAGGGTGAGGGATCCCGTTACTTGTGGCACTTAAGGGGATGCGCTACATTAAAACTACAGCTGAGTCGCTAAAAATCACCCATACAGCCCAAGCTTATACAGAAGCATGTACTGTATACTAGATCTGAACAATGAACCACTGCTCTATTGCCAAATTGCCTACTATAAGTAAATGTAGATTTCCTTTTATGTGTGTCTGCTCGTCACAACACAGATTGGCAGCAGAAATACTTATATATGGCCTCAAATCCCTATTCCCTAGGAATAAATACTGAAAAAAAACAGTCAAGTGGTTGAGATAACTGACGATTTTGCCAGATAGCATACAGTTGTATTCAAAATTATTCAACCCCCACTGAAATTGATTGTTTTGCCCAGTTTGACATTGATTTTGATCATTCAGTCATCCTGCTTACAATTAAATCAAAGAGGCACGTGTAGGTCAGACAAATATAACATAACATTTATAATGAAATAACCACAAATGTCTTTTCTGTGCTCACATCATTATCAGTTTTATTCAACCCCCAAGTGACATTCAATCTTAGTACTTAGTACAACATCCTTTTACAGTTATAACAGCTTTTAAACGTGAAGCATAGCTTGACACAAGTGTCTTGCAGCGATCTACGGGTATCTTCGCCCATTCGTCATGGGCAAAAGCCTCCAGTTCAGTCACATTCTTAGGCTTGTGCACTGCAACTGCTTTCTTTAAGTCCCACCAGAGGTTCTCAATCGGATTTAAGTCTGGTGACTGCGATGGCCACTCCAAAATGTTCCAGCCTTTAATCTGCAACCATGCTCTAGTGGACTTGGAGGTATGCTTGGGATCATTGTCCTGTTGAAAGGTCCAACGTCTCCCAAGCCTCAGGTTTGTGACGGACTGCATCACATTGTCATCCAATATCTCCTGGTACTGAAGAGAATTTATGGTACCTTGCACACGCTGAAGCTTCCCTGTACCTGCAGAAGCAAAAAAGGCCCAAAGCATGATTGACCCCCCGCCATGCTTCACAGTAGGCAAGGTGTTCTTTTCATCATAGGCCTTGTTCTTCCTCCTCCAAACATAGCGTTGATCCATGGGCCCAAACACTTCTAATTTTGTTTCATCAGTCCACAGAACACAATCCCAAAACGTGTGTGGTTTGCCCACATGACTTTCGGCATACTGCAATCGACTCTTCTTATTCTTTGGAGACAGCAAGGGGGTGCGCCTGGGAGTTCTGGCATGGAGGCCTTCATTACGCAGTGTGCACCGTATTGTCTGAGCAGAAACTTCAGTACCCACATCTGACAAATCTTTTCTCAGTTCCTCAGCAGTCACATGGGGACTTTTCTCCACTCTACGCTTCAGGTAGCGCTCAGCAGTCAAAGTCAGCATCTTCTTTCTGCCACGACCAGGTAGCGTTTCAACAGTGACCTTTGCCTTGAATTTGCGAATGATGCTTCCTATGGTGTCTCTTGGTATGTTTAACATCTTTGCAATCTTCT
The DNA here is from genome assembly GCF_905171775.1 of Rana temporaria. Lineage (NCBI taxonomy): Eukaryota > Metazoa > Chordata > Amphibia > Anura > Ranidae > Rana > Rana temporaria. Next base: position 150,842,659 of record NC_053494.1, read on the forward strand.
TATAGCCATTGCCCTTCCTGTGAAGAGTAATCACCTCTTCTCTTGTCTTCCCGGACCATTCTCTTGACTTCACCATGTTTGTAACCACACCAGTAAATGTCTAGAAGGAGCTGAGTATCACAGTCATTTTAAAGCTACCTAATTGGTGCTTATTAGGCTTTATTGCAGCTCCCTGACATCCACCGGTGTTTTCAATACCTGATTGAAAACACTTCAATGAACCTCTGTTCTTCAGAGTGGTAGTCTTTAAGGGGTTGAATAATTGTGTAAATGAAGAATTCACAAAATAAACATTTACTACTGTATTACAAAACCAATTGATGTCATTTTAGTTGCATATGGTTCTTTAAGAAGTCCTTGTAGGATTTCATTCTGAATACAATTACAAATGTACACTAAATTCCCTAAAACCCTTTACAGCATTGGGGGGTTGAATAATTTTGAACACAACTGTATATTACAATTTAGTGAATTGAGCCATTTTTGACAGATAAATAAATATTAGTCTAATGCCGCGTACACACGATAATTTTTCGGCATTTAAAATGATCATGTGTAGGCTTCACATCATTTATCAGGTTCTGAAAAACGACAAAAATTTTTTTTTCGAACATGCTGCTTTTTTTAACTACGTTTTTTAGCACATTCATTACGCTGTAACCGACAGAAAAGCACAAATCGTCTTTTACTAACACAAAATCAGCTAAAGGGTGACGTCATCCGAATGGAACTTCCCCTTTATAGTGCTGTCGTACGTGTTGTACGTCACCGCGCTTTGCTAGAGCATTTTTTTTAAACGACCGTGTGTGGGCAACGTTGTTTTAATGATGGAGTTGGAAAAAACTTCGTTTTTTCTACAGGCTGAAAAACTTTGTTTTTTAAATGCCGAAAAATGATCGTGTGTACGCGGCATAATAATTTACAGACTAAAATAATAATTAACAAACTGATCAACACATGTTATTGCTGCTGTGTGATGTAATGAAGTAATTTGTAATATAATTTTTTTTTATGGACTTCTTAGTATATATCTCTGAAACACCCAGTATACAGTCATCTGGTACACAGTCTGCTAAAACTACCGTATTAATTATTTAGAATTTTGACTGTCAATGTTTTACATATGACACTCCACCCATTACATAATACCTTTTCTATTTATAACAGCAACAACTGTTATTACCGGTGAAAAGTATGTGTTAGCAGCTGTTACCCTTCATGTTGTAACCTGAAGATATATTCCTGGGACAGAAGCATCAACTGTATCTGCCTAAATAATTTATGCGGGGTGTCAGTTGCTGTCAATCTTCTCTTATTGGTAATAAGGAGGTATAATACACTGATCACTACATGGGTGTCTGCTGACAAAAAATTAAGCTATTTGAAATGCATATTTCAGTGCAAACGTTAAACTTAAAGCGGTTAAAGGCTGACTCTATGCATGAAGATAAAAAACCTTCTGTATGCTGCTCCCCCCACAGCTGCTTCTTTATACTCACTTGGGCCCCCTCTCGATATAGGGATGTGTTCTTGAGCCTTGGCTGTACCTGGTCTCTCTCATTGGCTGAGGCACAGCAGCGTGAGCCATTGTCTCCCACTGGTGTCAATCACAGCCAGTGAGCCAATGAAGAGAGAGTAGGGCGGGGCCAAGCCACAGCTCTATGTGTCTTATGGACACGCCCAAACTAATGTTAAGGGCTCTTTCACACGGAGCGGACCGTTTTTGGGTCCACTCTGTGTGTCCGGCAAAGCTCAGCGGGGATCCCCGCTGAGCTGTCGGTGGATAGGGCGGTCCCCGCACACAGTGCAGGGACCGCCCTGTCTCTGCTCCGCTGTCCCCTATGGGGGATCGGATGCAGACGGACCGTCTGTCCGTCTGCATCCGATCCGTTCCGCCGAACAGAAGAAAAATAGGGTTTCTTCCGTTCGGAAAAGCGGATCCCGGCGGACGCTAGCGGATGCTCCATCCGCTAACGGACGCGTTCCCATAGGGATTCATTACAAGTCCGTTAACGGACTTGTAATGAACGGACGAACAGTGCGCTCGTGTGAAAGGACCCTAAAGTGTTACTGACTGACTTGTTTGGATGCCGATAATTATTGGTGCATGTGCACTGTTAATGAAAAGGGTTGGCACTGGTTAAAGTGGTTGTAAACCTTCTGTTTTTTTTTTTTATAAAAATAACAAACATGCCTATAATTACCTGCTCTGTGCAAAACTATTGATCTTCTTCTTCTGGGGTCACCCGCCCGTGCTCCAAGGCCCTCTTCCTTTCACATTATACAACAAAAATTGGGCTAACTTTACTGTTTATTATTATTTTTTATTCATTGTGTATTTGTTCCCAAAAAAATGGGTTTGAAAGACTGCTGCGCAAATACAGTGTGACATAAAATATTGCAACGACTGCCATTTTATTTTTTAGGGTCTCTGCCAATATATATATATATATATATATATATATATATATATATATATATATATATATATATATATATATATATATAAAATGTTTGGGGGTTCTAAGTCATTTTCTAGCAGAAAATACTGATTTTAACTTGTATTTAATGACCCTGTTAAGACCCTCCCACTGTTAGTGAAATTTGACCACACCCACTATTTGATGCCGTTTGGAGGGTATGTGTAAGGTACGGGACGGGACTGGGTGTCGTGATTGAGTTCCTGTATCTATTTTCCGAGAAAAAAAAAGCCCTGGTTAAGAAAGATCTTCAGGGATATGGATCCCTAGGTAAACTACTGAGTGGGAAAATGTTTTGAAGTAAAATTTTGGTGGAGGAGGGTATCTGTTCGAGGCATATCTGTGGTTTGGGCATAGAGTGTCAGTAGGATCATTTTTATGATGTTGTCTCTGGCTTTGCATTGCTGGACAAACCCCAATTGATCTTAGTGAATCGTTTGTGGGAGAAGTGGTTGTATGTGGATGACTATCATTTTAGCCTAGATTTGAAGATTGACTCCTATGAGGGAGATCAGTTGATAATTTGAGCACAAGGGGGATCTTTATCGGGCTTTGCATTTAGAGATATATGGGTTTATAGGGCCTGGGTAGGGAAGGAGGTCTTGGCAGAAATAAAATTTAAAACTTTAAGTAAGAATAGGGTGAGCAGTACTGTATAGGTTTTATAATATTTGGAGGTAAACCCATCTGGGTCTAGACTTTTACCTACTGGGGTGGATTGTATTGTGGCCAGAAGTTCCTTTGCGTTAAGGGGGGAGTCAAACCAGTAATTTGTAGCTGGGTATAAAGGTGGTAGTCTTCTAATCTTGAATTGACTGAATGAATGAATGAATGAAAAATTTATATAGCGCGGCACATGCGAACTGAATCGCTTCTGGGCGCTAGTTGTTGGTGTCTCATGCCCTTCAGAAAAGCAGGGTTTTGATCTGCCTTCTGAAAGACAGGTGGTTTTGCTCCAACCGAATGCTGGTTGGTAAAGCATTCCAAAGCCTGGGGCCCTGGAAAGCAAACCTTCTTTCTCCTTTGGACTTGTATTTGGTTTTAGGAACCTTGACCAGATTTTGGTCGGTGGATCGCAGAATGCGGTTGCAATTGTGCGTTTTGATCTTGTCGCAAAGATATCGAGGAGCCTTCCCATGGATGCACTTATGTGTCAGGCAGAGTGCTTTGAATGCAATTCTGTCTTTCACTGGCAACCAGTGAAGGGATCTCAGCGAAGGTGAGATTGATTCCCAAGATTTTTTCCCAGTCACAAGTCTAGCGGCCGTATTCTGTACGACTTGAAGACGAGCGATTTGGTACTTGGGGAGCCCGAGGTAAAGGGCATTTGCATAGTCCAGTCTGGAATTCACGATTGTTCCCACCACGACTGCTATGTCTTCTTTGGGAATAAATGGAATAAGTCTGCGTAGAAGGCGCATCAAATGGTGCGTCCCGCTGACTACTGACCCTATTTGTGCGTCCATTGTCATGAAGGTGTCAAACGTGACTCCTAGACTTTTGACTTTGGAGCTAGGGGAGATGGTCTGACCCAGGATGGGCGAAGGTGTCCAGTTAGTTGTCGGTTGTCTCTTCCGACTGGCATTGAACATAAAGAGTTCTGTTTTAGCGCTATTGAGTTTGAGATAACTCTTAGTCATCCAGTTTTCTATTGAAGAGAGACATTTCTCTAATCTGAGATGATGATCCTTTTTTTGGCAGATGCGAAAGTACAACTGCGTGTCGTCTGCATACGAGTGATAGAGTAGTTCTTGGCTACTGATAATATCAAAGAGAGGACGAAGATAGATATTAAACAGCACCGGTGATAGGGGGGATCCTTGGGGGACCCCACATGGCACCGCGCGTTTTTCTGACGTGAAAGATCCCAGTTTCACTGTTTGTGAACGGTTTCCGAGAAAAGAGGAGAACCATGGTAAGGCATCTTCTGAGACTCCGGCGACTTCTGTTAGTCGTCTCAGTAGCAATTTATGGTCTACTGTGTCAAAGGCTGCGCTTAGGTCCAGCAGAACCAGGAGACACGATTCTCCTTCGTCTGCGGCCTCGAGCGCATCATCCCATATTTTCAGTAAGGCCGTTTCTGTCCCGTGTCCGGGACGGAACCCGGATTGAAATGGATCGAGTAGGTTGTGGGTATCCAGATGCTGTTGCAGCTGATTTACCACCACTTTCTCCATTATCTTGGACAGAGCATTTAGACCTGTTATGGGACGGCGGTGAGTTGGGTCCATAGGATCCAAATTAGGTTTTTTCAAGATCGGCAGGATTGTGCCCTCTTTCAGCAGGGAAGGCACTATGCCTTCCTTAAATGACTGATTTATAAGCTGTGTGATCGGAGGCGCCAGGATGTCGGCACATTCCTTCAGTAGCTTGGTGGGAATGATGTCATTGGGTGCTGTGCTGTTGCGCAGCGCACCAATGAATTTTTTTGTGGTATCAATGGAGATGGGTTCCAAAGTGAGCTTAGTTGATTGTAGAGGCGTTCCGTCGGTGTTTTGATTGAAGAGGGGGCTGAGTGGAGTATTGTTTTGCCGAATACTTACCCGAATTTTTTCAATTTTGTTGATGAAGAAATCCGATAGTTCATTGCAGAACTCTTGGGTGTCTGAAGTGGGGACTTCAAGACATCCCGGATTCATGGTCTGGGTGACCATCCTGAAGAGTTCACGTGGGCGATTCATTGCGCTGTTAATCACCGTGGAAAAGTGAAGTTTCTTGGCTTTGAAAATTTCCTTGTGATATCGTGTAGTTACTGCTTTGTAGAAGTTGAGGCGGTCTTCTGAAGGACTTCTTATCCAGGCGGCTTCCGCCCTTCTGCGCTCTTGCTTCAATAGCGACAGCTGGTTATTGAACCAGCTGGACTTTTTTGCCCGGCTGCGGACTTTGCGCTTTGGTGCTGCTAAGTCGGCTGACTGTAGCAGAGCTGCATTTATGGCATCCAAAGTATCTGAGGCTGCTAGCTGAGGAGGAATAGCCCCAATTCGGTTTCCCAGGGTAGATCTGAAGAGTTCCGAGTGGAGCTTCCTCTGAGATCTAGCCCAGTGTATTGTCACCGGCTTGGGTACTTTCATGACTAGTGGAATTCTGGGAATTATGAAGCTAATTGCATGGTGGTCTGTCCATGGCAAAGGTTCAATACCCAGAATGTTTATTTTCAGATTTTGTCTGAAAATTAGGTCGAGAGTGTGACCTGAAGCATGCGTGGGTCCGCATATAAGTTGCTGAAGACCTAACCCTTCCAGGTGGTCGATGCAGGCATCCGCGATGGGATCCTGTGAGGAGTTGGCCCACAAATTGAAATCCCCGAGCAGCAAAAGATGATTGCTGTTAAGGGAGTAAGTGGATATGAACTCCGTTAATGCTGAAATCAAATGCGATTTGGGCCCAGGGGGCCTATAGCAGAGGAGAATGTGAACGGTCTCCTGAGAGTGAGCTTGAAGTTGAAGCGTAAGAGTTTCCATAAAAGGTAGAGGATTTTGAAGGACCGGTTTAGTGATTGCAATATGAGACTTATGAATCACCGCCAGGCCTCCTCCTCTTTGCCCTATTCTATTTTCCGTTAGGATACGATAATTTGCTGGTACCAGTTCTCCAAGAATGGTGTTGCAATCGTCTGACAGCCAACTTTCTGTAATGAAGAGGCAGTCCAGATCGTTTTGTAGTAAGAAATCATGGATTTCTGATCGGTGTTTAACTGCTGATCTAGTGTTAAGCAACGCACATGATATGTGCTTGAGCTGTGTTGAATGGTTGAACTTTTTGATGATCGATCGTCGATCGATTCTCAAAAGTTGATCTGATTTTAAGGCTTTTTTGGTGACGGCAGGTAATATTGTTGCGAATTGTCTCAGACCCCAAATGGTTTCCGCAGAGTATCGCAATTTAACCATTGTTGCCAGTCACCGTGGGCGGGGGTGCGGGTGATCGGTGAGAGAGGATTCGGAGAATCCTCGCTCTCAGCAGTCCTTGGTCCAGAGGAAGGCAAAAAAACCCTGGGCAAGCTGGCCAATGTGCTGCGGCAGGGAAAAAAATTCCTTCCTGATCCCTAAAGGCGATCGGCTTCAAGCCCTGGGTCAAAGACTGCTGAACTTAATGAGGGGAAAAAGAGGGGGGGGGGGGATGCTGGGTGTCACTGTTGCTGGGGTGCACCAAGATGGCCGCCAGGCAAAGATACAGGACCCAGGCTGGGGGGGCAACCAGGTTGGTAAGAAAATGATTCCCCCAATCTGGTTGCTTAGCAGGGGGGTGGAGGGGACCTCTGGGGGTGCGGGGGCGATAATCAGAAAGACCCGCACTATTGGTGGCAGGCGCAGGGAGAAAACGGACGGAGCGCCGGTAGGCCGCGGCTGAAGCCGCGGACTTTCCTGAGGCGCGGCGGCCGCGGAAAGTAGCAGGCTGGCGCGGGCGTGTAAAAAACGCCGAGAAGCGCCGAGAATACACCCAGGTGGGGTGTCTAGGGGCCACCACAATCGTGGGTGGCCGTGCGAGTGGGGATGCCGAGCCCAAGAGGGGAATAGAGAGCCGCAGTGAGGGGTCTGAGTGACGGCTGCCCTGAGAAGGACGGCCGTCAGTGGTTCCCCTGGATGGTAGGCCCTGAGAGGCAGGGTCTTACCTGCGGCGAATGAAGGAGTCCACGAGGAGAGAAGAGAGCTGGATTCCTGGTTCCCAATAGTTCCTAGTAGCTGTTCCCTGTGCAGGACAGGTAATGGTAGTCTGCCTAGTAGCTGACTGTCAGGTCTGGGTGGGAGCAGGCTCGTAACGGAAGGTCCGAAGCACCCTACTCCACCTCTGACACTGACTGACTGACTGACTGACTGACTACTATTCTGACTACTGACTGATTATGTTTTTGGATCTCCGGTTCAGTAAGAGGGGTGGGGAGCTTATTTCATATATAAAATAAGTCAACAAATACTTGGAGGATATGTGGGGGGAACAGACAATAGGAGTTTGTCTTTGAAATTTTTAATGGATGTAGGTTTAGGGGTGCGGTGGTAAAACGTCCTTGCAAGGGATTTTCTGCATTATTTTTTTTTGCCACATTTATTAAAACTGGTAGTGAATTTTTCCATATAATTTGATGGGCTTTTTATACAGCTTGAAGAGGTGGAATCTAGTCACAGAGATTATTGCAGGGTGTCCAGTGAGTGGGACAGTTGGGGATGACCTTCACATGTCCTTTAATTTGGGCCCCTTGTTGTATAAAGATCATCATGTTCATGGTCAAATATGTGGTGGACTATTGCATCGACAATCCCTTGGTCGTAAGTAGGGTCATTGAGAATGGTGTGATTAAGGCACCAGGACCATTCGGTTTATGGGCCTTGAGCCAGTATTTTGAGGTTGAACATGACTGGGGAATTATCTGATTATTACTCTAGGGCAGTGGTCTCCAAACTGTGGCCCCTTGCTTGCGTTTATCCGGCCCTTGGGACACTATTCTTCCCACTAATGGAGACACTATTCTGCCAACTGACACCAACAATGGGGCCCAATTTCTCCCACTAACACCAATAACGGGACACTAGCCATTCCAATGCTACCAACAATGAGGCATTATTCCTCCCCCCCAATACCAAATGCGGTGAAATTTATTCCCACTGATGCCAGGAAAATTTCCACTCCCGCTGGCCACAGTACAAGCCCCCCTAAAGCCTGAAAGACAATAAACTGGCCCCTTGTTTGGAAAGTTTGGAGACCCCTGCTCTAGGGTATGTTGGCTGGTGGAGGAATAGTCAATATGACTGTGACTAATGTGTGGCAGAATAAAAAGTTTATTTTTAACCTGAGGGTGTAGAATTTTTCCAGATGTCAATCAGTCAATGGTGGAAAAGTTAATTGTTTAGTTGCTTGTAGGAGATGTTAGTTCTATAGGAAAATCTCTACCCAGCTGAACAGTGCCTTCTGAACATTTGTGAAAAAGTAGCAAGTACTCTGCAGCCATGGATGTCTGGTTTTGGTTTGGTAGGTGTTTTTTCTTGTAAGAACCTCAGGAGCACAAAATTGCCATTCAAGAAACAAATTTTTGTAATGAGAGTTTGTTACTCGTTGCTGTGTATGATGCTGTGTGAGGAAGGAGACATTTTCTCTCCTTCCTTCTCCCTTTCCATGATCTCATTATTATGTTCCTCTGTTCATCCAACTTTCTTTACCATTTTCTCCTTTTAATCTAATAAAAAATAACCTGACCATACTTTTTTTTACAAGAGAAACCTGACCATACTTGGCTTAAATCTCACTCTATTCATGCTGAGTGGTCTGAAATTTGCACCACTGGTGGTGGCCCTGTTGGCACCATCCTGTTCAACAAGTTTCCACTGAAAAGTCAAAGTAAAGCTGGCAATAGATGGAACCAGCCGAATTTCGATGTTTGAGAGCAGTTGATCTCAGTTTTTCAAGGGGCTTGTTGCAAAAATGTTCTTCAATTAGTGCTGCTGCACTAATCAATGTATTCTGACTACGGGAGAGTCCCTGCTGTCAGAATACAATAGTGCAGCAGGAGGGATTCCCTCATCTAGGTTTAATGTGTGGATTGGGGGATCTGAGCTTTTTTTAATCAGCTAGTTTGTTGACTAAAAAAAAAAGAGCCATCTATGTCCAGCTTAAGGCCCTGTTCACATGGGCGTACTTAGCGTACACCCTTGTGAGGGCTGTGTTTTGCTTGCACAAGATGCACAGGTTTTCTGTGCATCTACATACAGTGGGCAGTCCCATTCATATCAACTGGGACACAGCGGCTGGATAGTCACAGCTGCTGCTTCTGCTCCCAATCTGACATCTGTGAGGATGCAGGTGCATGTCTCTGAATGCACACTGTCTGCGTTCGGGGCATGTACCCAAATTGATGTCACATTGGGAACAGCGGCTGGGTCCCAATTGACATGAATAGGTTTGCCTGCATGTGCACAGAACACCTTTGCATTTTTTTTTTTTTTTTTTTTTTTTTTTTTGCATCTTATGCAGGCAAAGCACTGCAGGTGTATGCTTAGGATAAATTCACTTTTGATACGTCTGGGAGGAAAAAAGGCCTGCTCAGCTGCGTTGTTTTTAAATTGTGACAGAGGCTGAAGAGAGAGAATCCTCCGCCTGCTGTCACAATGGGAGATTGAGTCGAGCCAGGTACTTTAGTAACATTTTACTTTAGTAACCTTGTTAGTAAAGATTAACTTATCCTTCAAGTACGCCTGTGTGAACGAGGCATGAATGGGTGGAAAATTGAACAGTGAATACATCATGCCAAATGCAGTCATCTCTCTGGCATTCAAATAACCGCTGTTGCCGCGGCTGTTTAACTGCTTGCCGACCGCCCACCGTCGTTTTACGGCGGCAAGTCGGCTCCCCTGCGCGAGAGCCCGTAGTATAACGTCAGCTCTCGCGCAGGCCACTAGGGACGCGTGCGCACCGCCGGAGGCACGCGTGTTCTCGCCGTCGACTCCCGTGTGTGTGCCTGGCGGGCGCGATTGCCGCCGGGCACACGCGATCGCTCGTTACAGAGCGGGGACCGGGAGCTGTGTGTGTAAACACACAGCTCCCGGTCCTGTCAGGGGGAGAAATGCTGATCTTCTGTTCATACAATGTATGAACAGAAGATCAGTCATTTCCCCTAGTAATGCCACCCCCCTACAGTTAGAACACACCCAGGGAACATACCTAACCCCTTCCCTGCCCCCTAGTGTTAACCCCTTCACTGCCAGTGGCATTTTTATAGTAATCCAATGCATTTTTTATAGCACTGATCTCTCAAAAAATGCCAATGGTCCCAAAAATGGGTCAAAAGTGTCCGAAGTGTCTGCCATAATGTCGTAGTACCGAAAAAAAATGCTGATCGCCGCCATTACTAGTAAAAAAAAAATATTAATAAAAATGCCATAAAAATACTCCCTATTTTGTAAACGCTATAACTTTTGCGCAAACCAATCAATAAACGCTTATTGCGATTTTTTTTTTTTTTACGAAAAATATGTAGAAGAATACGTATCGGCCCAAACTGAGGAAAAAATTTTTTTTTTTTAGATATTTTTGGGGGATATTTATTACAGCAAAAGGTAAAAAATATTCACTTTTTTCAAAATTGACGCTCTATTTTTGTTTATAGCGCAAAAACTTAAAGCTCTATTTGTGGGGGAAAAAGGGCACCAATTTTGTTTGGGAGCCACATCGCATGACCGCGCAATTGTCAGTTAAAACGACGCAGTGCCGAATCGCAAAAAGTGCTCTGGTCTTTGGGCAGCAATATGGTCCGGGGGTTAAGTGGTTAAACACAATAGTCGGCAATGGAGATTCTTCCATTCATGCTGTTTATGGGGATGGTGAAAGCTATTTGTGTGTGGCTAACCTTAAGTAGAACACCAAAACAGGCTACAGTGATAAAAATTCCACGCTAATTTTAAGATTTTAATTATTTTTTTTGAGGAGGAATTCAATGTAACAAAATTTGACTGTGAATTGCTTGATAGTTAAAGTGAATCTAAACGCAAAACCACATTTTCCATATATTGCAGCTTACTAGATGTGGTGGTTGCATTTTTTTTCTTTTTCACAGATAATGAAAGTCAAACATGCCTGCCTTTATTTCCTGGCTGTCATGCCGGTCCAGTAGACTAAAAAACAAATAAAATTGATATCGCTCAAATGCCCTGATCTGTTATCCCAGCCAACTGGCCACTATGCTTGCAGGTGCTGTATACAAATGTAGAATTTTGCCCATTGGGACTTTAGATGAAGCACCAAACAGCCAGCAATAAAAACATAGTACAGGTTTATTAAGTATATGCCAGTAATAGAACTGGGAAAGGGTCTCATAATGCCAAACAGTCGGCTCAAATGTACAAATCCATTACATGGTTACATACAGTAATCAAATAGTCCAAAGTAAGCGTGCCATAGCATCTATGGTGACCCAGCGCGTTTCGTGAGTTCAGTCTTAATCTTCAGGAGTTGATGCTTAGACATAATCTATAAAGTAAAAATGGATAAAAAATATAACATTGTAATGAACATGGAAATGTGTTAGGTAGATTTAAATGTGGGAATCGGACTAAGGGATCCATACTCACAAAGATGCAGGATGCTACATGCCAAAGTCGCACCGGTAGCCAACGGAGACATCTGACCCGGGAGCTGTGGGTAAAGGATCCAAAATGGGCCAGCAGCTCAAAACAGGACAGATGGAATAACGGGCAAACAAGACCTGCCAGGATGGTGGCTAGAAAATAGTGTATATGGGTGATGATGTGCACTAATAAATAAAAAATGAAAAAAAGATAAAAAAATTGGTGAGAAAATAATAATTAAATTGTGTTTTTTCTTTAGCTTGCAGGTGCTAGTTCAGTTGAATACCGGCTCATCAGACTCATCCAGGAGTACAGTAAAATGGTGTCTGACCACCAACTGTCTCGAAATATGGTAAATTTATTTTAATAAAAAAATGGCTTTTAGCTTGGTCCTTGTTCCAGCTGAAGGAAAACAGCCCCAAAGCTGCTGCCACCACGCTTTACTATGGGTATGGTGTTCATTTGGTGATGTGTAGTGTTGGTTTTGCGCCAAACCTATCTTTTGGAATTATAGCCAAAAAAGTTCAATCTTGGTTTCATCAGACCATAACAAATTTTCCCAAGTGCTTTTGGGAGACTTCAGATCTGTTTTTGCAAAATGTAGCCCGGCTTGAATGTTTTTCTTCATAAGAAAAGGCTTCAGTCTTGCCACTCTACCCCATAGCCCAAAAATGTGAAGAATATGGGAGATTGTTGTCACATGTACCACACAGCCAGTACTTGCCAGATATTCCTACAGCTCCTTTAATGTTGCTCTAGACCTCTTGTCAGCCTCCCTGACCAGTTTTCTTCTTGTCTTTTCATAAGTTTTGAAGGGACGTCCAGTTCTTGGTAATGTCAGTGTTGTGCCTTATTTTCTCTACTTGATGATGACTTCCTTCACTGTGTTCCATGGTATATCTAATGTTTTGGAAATTCTTCTGTACCCTTCTCCTGACTGATACCTTTTAACAATGAGATCCCTCTGATGCTTTGGAAGCTCTCTGCGAACCATGGCTTATGCTGTAGGATCCGACTAAGAAAAACTCATGAAAGACCTACTAGAACAGCTGAACTTTATTTGGGGTTAATCAGAGGCACTCTAAATGATGGCAGGTGTGCACTGACTCCTATTTAACATTGGTTTAAATGTGATTGCTTAATTCTGAACACAGCTACAACCCCAATTATAAGAGGGTGTGCACACTGAGGCCCCGTACACACGACCGAACATGTCCGCTGAAACTGGTCCGCGGACCAGTTTCATCGGACATGTTCGGTCGTGTGTAAGGCCTATCGGACAGGTTTCCTGGCCTAGCGGACAGGTTTCCAGCGGACAAAAGTTTCTTAGCATGCTTAGAAACTTGTCCGCTGGAAACCTGTCTGTCGGACATGTCCGATGGTTAGTACGACTCATCGGACATGTCCGTATAACCAGCGGCCCGAAATCCTGTGCATGCGTCGAATTGATTCGACGCATGCGTGGAAGCATTGAACTTCCGTGTTAGAGAACGTCGGTGTCTTCTACGTCACCGCGTTCTCTGTCCGCAGGGATTTTGGTCTGATGGTGTGTACACACATCAGACCAAAAGCTCCCAGCAGACATGTCCGATGAAAACGGTCCGTGGACCGTTTTCATCGGACATGTCTCCTCGTGTGTACAGGGCCTTATGCAACCACGTTATTATTATTATTTTTTTTTTTACTTCCCCTACTCAAAAGATTTCAGTTTGTATTTCAATTAAGTTGTACAATTTATAGGTCACATTAAAGGTGGAAAAAGTTCTTAAATGATTTATCTTTGTCCCATTTTTTTTTACATCACAGAAACCTGCCATTTTAACAGGGATTTGTAGACTTTTTATATCCACTATAGGTGGATGCAGCAATGATCCGATGCTGCATCTGTCCCCCGCCACCTCTGCATTGAGGACTGAGCGATCAAACACCACTGATCGGGGCGTGGCCAAGATGGCGATCTAGACGGACGTGCTTGAGAGGAGCTCCGCTCTCTGAGACCTGATTATCTGCTATTTTACGGGATCCACCGTGATTTTCTACCCTGACTGAAGCCCGGTTCCCCCCGGGTATGCGTAAAGGCAAATCCGGTTCTGGACGGAGAGGCGGCTCCACAGTTAAAGCGAGTCCCCTGCCAAAGTTGCCACAGACGCCTGTAGGCCGCGCACAAATGGCGTCCCAGACGGCGCCTTCCCCTGCGAGCGCATCGGAGGAGGACCGCTTCCAGGCTCTCATGCTGGCGATACAAGGCTGCCAGACCACCCTTACGGGTAAGATTGACACCCTGCAGCTGGACCTTGGGCTCCTATGGAGGGACCTGGACGGTATACGGGAGCGCCTGGGGGAGGCGGAGCGGCGGGTGGGGGATTCGGAGGACTCCATCCAGGACCAGCGTGCCTCTATACACACTCTCCAGGTGGCAGAAGACAGCGAGAACCGCAGCAGGAGGAATAACCTCCGGGTGGTGGGTCTCCCAGAGGGGGCTGAAGGTCAAGACCCGACGGCATTTACTGAGACTCTGCTCCGCAATCTGCTGCCGCAGGCCCAATTTTCCCCGCACTTTGTTGTTGAGAGGGCCCACAGGATGCCACCGGGCCACGCCGTACCGGGGGCCCCCCGCGCACCTTTATTTTTCGGCTGCTCCATTTCTGAGACAGAGATCTGGTGCTGAGGGAGGCCAGGAGGGTGGAGGAACTCCGGTTTGAAAATACGCGGCTAATGATGTTTCCTGACTACTCCCTGGACACCCAACGGCTCCGCAGGACATGTTAAAGTACAGCTCCGCGCCAAAGGCCTGAAATACAGCATGTTGTTCCCGGCTCGGCTGAGGGTCATCGACGGAGAATCCACTCGTTATTTTACGTCACCGGAGGATGCCTCTCACTGGCTGGACACCCTACCCAGGCATCGGTAACTGTATGGTTTTCTACGTTTTGCTCCCCCCGTATTGCCATCTCCTTCTACTATTTGACTGCACCTGAACATTGCTCAGTTTGACATCTACCGCCTGTGTTGCGGGGCAGGACTGTGCCTCTCTGTCTCTGGCTCGTTTGGCCCCCTGCCCCCGCCCTCCCTTCACCCCCCATGACCCGGTATGTGAATTGCACATGGCCCCCACTTAGAAACTATCTGCCTCGTGCCTGCTTAACTGGGGGGGTTGATGGGGATGTGTTTGCTGTTGGGGGGTACATGGCGCACTGGGATCGGGTGCTTTCTGATACATGGGGGAGGCTCTGTGAGAACATCTGGGCCTAGCCTGGGCGTTTGGGCTGCCGAGGGCCCCAGTTTATGGTTATAACGTTTAAATGTGTGCCCCTAGCTTTGCCTAGGTGAACTGTTTATTTTTTTTGTTTTTTTAAAGCTGGGTTTTACTTGCTTCAACATGTTTTCGGTGGATCCAAAGTTATCCGGTGCTCTTACATGGGTCTGGGGGCGGTGCCCTCCATGGATGGTACTGGTGAGCCGGGTGTCTGCTCTCCTGGTGCCTTCAGACGGGTCGCATTGTCAGTTGCCCCCATAGGAGACTTTCCTACCGTTTGATGGGGTTGGTTTGGGGTTTATGCACGCCGGTCCTTTTTCCGGGCGTGCGGGGTGGGGGGGGATGGGATGTGTTGTTTTGTTTTTATGTTTTTTTCCCTTTTTTTTGTTTTTCTGAGTTGCCATTTTGTTTGCCAGACTAATATATGCAGTGAGTGGCCTTGGACGCCTTTCTTGGCCTGTGCTGGTTGCGTAGGCCGGGTGCCCAATGCTCTTAAGGTGACTGCTTTGGTGCGGTTGGTGGGGTACCCTCCCCCATGTCTGCGCCACTTTAACTGGTTTAACTGCCCTACACTACTGGGATTTCAATGGCTCCCATTAGGCTAATCTCGTGGAATGTCCGTGGGCTGAATGATAAGATAAAGAGGTCATTAGTCATGACCTACCTCAAAAAATACTCTCCCCATATATGCCTCCTACAGGAGACCCACTTAACGGGGGCGGAGGATTTTAGGCCTGAGAAAACAGTGCGTGGGTCACTCTTACCATGCTGCATACTCCAACTATGCCAGAGGGGTTAGCATACTGATCCACAAGTCCCTCGCCTACTCCTTGCTAGATGTCAGGATTGACCGTGAGGGCAAATATGTGCTTCTTCACGCTGTGGTTGATACGGTAGAAATGTTAATTCTGGGCATCTATATACCGCCACTGGCTACGGTGTCTTTCCTGAAGTCCCTGGTCCCCATCTTGGCCGCATACCCCACGAATAATATCATCATTGCAGGGGATTTCAATATGGTCCCAAATCCATCTTTGGATAGGCTGGCCTCTGATACTAGCAATGATTCTCCCCTGCAGCGATGGGCTTCCCTGTATGGTCTTACGGATGTAATAGAGCTATAACTCCATTGCTGACTTATTGGAAATTCTCTCATATCCATCTGAAGTGAGAGTATCTGCTGCTATTACACCAGTTTGCTGTGGTTTTTTACCGTGGATTTTTTTAGTTTGCTGTTTGTTTTTTTACCTGCAGTGTGGCTTTGTAAGCCTTTTTCATTATTTTAATTTTGAAATTTGCCTTATGAGTGCAAATAAAAAAACTTTTTTACACTATGAGGAGCACCTCTATATGTTTTTTCTTTGCATAACTATTGGGATGTCTGGAGCAATTTTGATGAGTTGATTTCAGCTACTCTGTCCTGGACAATCGAGTACACCTGAGGCTATCTTTGGTTCTGACCATCTGAAGGGGAGACTCCCAGATCCAGACGCGAGTCTGTACAAGCTCTAATGACCCTTCCACCGTACGGTGTAGTTTGAGGGTCCACCTTTTCTGGTAAGAGTACCCACCCTTTTATCAATGCCCATGTGTGAAGATTGTTATATATCTTGAAGATTGTGGCTCCATTCCAACAATTGAAGATCTTATGTGCATTTTCAAAAATACTTTTTTTTCCTTTAACACTGTTATGGTGTCACGCTCACTGACTTACTCAGTCATTGAACCACCCAAGGTGTTCTTATCCCTTTTTGTCGCAATTCATTATTATGTTTGTTTTCTGTTAAGGACTTGTGTTTTTTTGATCACTTATACGTCATCTCTGCACATTATTTTATTTTTTGAGAAAGAATTTTGAATTCTTACAGATATTACTTTCACTTTTTGATCATAGCACTGTATATATTGACACAATTTTTTTGGCATTATCATATAGACCTTTATTTGAGTATTTTTGGTCTATGTGTTTGTGTTTACCTCACAGGTTCACATATTTTGGGGGATTTGATTAGTTGGTGATGCAGATCATTTGACTATCAGGTTCTTTTTATCTATATCCTTTTAAGGGTTTATTCACTTTTGGCGCCACATTTATTTACAGCATTTTTCACTTAGTATCCACTTTGTTATGTTGGCTGCCTGATTCACGACACCTAGTGGCTTGCGCAATATTATTTTATTACTGTACCCCTAGAATTGCCAGATCCACCCTGCAGTTACCGGTCACTCTTGGTGGACTGGCCTTGCCATACTTCCAGAAGTATTACTGGGCTGCGGTTCTTGTCACACTCAGGTGGTGGCTGTCGGAGGAGCCGGCCAATCCGGCGGCTACTCTGGAGGCTGCGCTTCTGGGATCCTACTCTGAGCTCCGCAACCTTATGCATCGGGGGCCCAGATCTAGTCCCTCTGTTACACCCTCAATGAAGTCTACCCTGCGGGTGTGGGAGGCTGTTAGGACCAAAGTTCAGAACCCCGGTTGCTGGTCCCCGCGTACCCCACTATGGGGGAACCCGCGTCTTTTGCACTTTCACTCTATTCCTGACCCTGCCCTATGGGCCCGCTTGAAGGTTAAAACGCTTGCGGACATAGTCTCGGCGGGCAGACTACTCACCTTTGATGAATTAAAACAGAGGAAGGGACTGACGAATCGGATGTTTTTTCGGTTTCTCCAGCTGTGTCATGCATTCAGGGACAAATTCCCTGGACTGATCAGGCTGGAGACTACGGGGTGGAACGCTTGTTGAGTGCGGCGGATGAGACTAAGCGCCTGTCTGCCCTGTACTCACTACTGGTGAGTTTGGATACCTCTAAGGTCTCCCAGCTGTTCTCGGCGTGGCAGACGGATATTCCGGTGCTGGCTGATGACGACTGGGAAGAAGGAATACAACAATACCTCACCCTGGTGGTGTCTGCCAGGGATAGATTTATTCAACTCAAGTTCCT
Organism: Rana temporaria; assembly: GCF_905171775.1. Lineage (NCBI taxonomy): Eukaryota > Metazoa > Chordata > Amphibia > Anura > Ranidae > Rana > Rana temporaria. Next base: position 150,860,391 of record NC_053494.1, read on the forward strand.
GCACAGGGCCTATTTCTCCCCCCAGCGCCTGGCAAAAATATACCCGCAGCGGAGTTCTATCTGCTCACGATGTGGTGTAGAGGAGGGTTCATTTTTCCATGTGGTCTGGTCCTGTCCCGTGTTGCAAACTTACTGGCAGGGGGTGGCTAATGTAATCAAATCTGTAAGTAAGATAAGTGTACCCTGTGACCCTTTGCCAATGCTCCTGGAGATAGTAACATTTATAGGTAAAGTTGATCCGGGGAAAATCCGATTGCCTCTCGGGGGATCAGGAAGGAATTTTTTCCCCTGCTGTAGCAAATTGGATCATGCTCTGCTGGGGTTTTTCGCCTCCCTCTGGATCAACTATGACTATAAAATTGTATATTGGATTGTATGATATTTTTTATATATATATATATATATATATATATATATATATATATATATATATATATATATATATATATATATATATAATATATATTTTTTTTATTTGTGTCTTTTTTCATCCTAAGGCTGAATTCACACCTATGCATTTTTAGTGCTTTTTGCATTTTTCAGATTTTCACTACAGAATGTGTTCCATAGGAAACCATGGTAAATGGACTCTAGTGCAAATTGCAAAAAGCACAAAAAATGCATAGGTGTGTGAATTCAGCCTAACTATGTAACTATGAACATAATATACACTGCTAGACAGAGGAGATGATGTAGTACAGAGCCAAGCAAACACAAACAGTGTTAGGACCAAGACTGTGCCAAAGCTACAGAAAGGCTATGAAATTTGCATATAATTTATCATGTATTTTGTTACAACTTTTTTTAAGGGTCTGTACACTCAAAACTGATTTTTTTAGGCAGATGCTGGAAAGTTAAAGTGGAACTTCACCCTAAAGGGGAAGCTCTGTTTATAGTCCTCCTCCTCTCGCCTCTACCACACTTGGTACTTAAACATTTTTTGGGGGGATTGAATATTTCATTTTGACAGGTACCAGTTCTCACTTCCGCTTGGATCGCCTAGGCAGGCAGGGAAGTTTCCCCCCCCCCTTCTCACGTCCAAGGTCCAAGAAGGCTGCGGGACCATTCACAGAGCACAGTGCGGCTCACGCATGTGCAGTGGAAATTCAGCTGTTAAGCCACGAGTCATGGTCGTCTTCCCACAGTAAACACTTCCCGGCGCTGGGCACCCGAAGATGAACTGGCCTGGGTGAAGAGAGCACTAGATCCCTGGACAGGTAAGTGTCCTTTTTAGGGTTGTCCCGATACCACTTTTTTAGGACCGAGTACAAGTACCGATACTTTTTTTCATCTACTCGCCGATACCGATTACTGATACTTTTTTTAAAATGCAGCCATGTGTTCCCAAAGGCAGCCTTGTGTCCCCAAATGCAGCCATGTCCCTAAATGCAGCCATGTCCCTAAATGCAGCCTTGTGTCCCCAAAGAGAAAGCCAAGCCCCCCCCCCCAGCTGCCGTCTAGTTGATGTGTTTCCCGCCGCGCCTCGTCATATTTAGCCCCTCCCCCTTGTTCGGGCACTTTGATAAACAGATCACCTGTCCAATCCTGGGACGGGTGATCTGTCTATCAAAGTGCCTGGACAAGGGGGAGGGGCTATATATGACGAGGCGCGGCGGGGAACACACAGCTATTCAAATGAAAGCTGTTATGTTCCCCAAGCGCTAATCCATTAGACGGCAGCAGTGGGGGGGGGCTTGGTTTTCTCTTTGGGGACTAGGCGGCAGCAGCTCTCCTCTCCTCCATACCCGAGGACTGCTCTGCTCCACTCTCCGCCCCCTCTCCACCCGCTCTTGGGGGGGGGGAAGTATCGGGGGAAGCATCGGGAGCATTTGTGCAAGTACAAGTACTCGCGCAAATGCTCAGTATCGGTCCCGATACCGATACTAGTATCGGTACCAGGACAACCCTTGTCCTTTTATTAAAAGTCATCAGCTACAGTATTTGTTAATTTTTTTTCTCTAGGGTGAAGATCCTCTTTAACTGCCTATCAGAGTCGTAACTCTCTCTCAGTAATTCCATTGGTGAGATATCTGTGATTGAATTCCTGGGGATGCACACACGCTGTAGCCATAATTAGGGGATCCCAATCTCCTTATTATAAATTTTATTTTATACTATAAAAATGCCCCAGTAGATGCTATACCACACAGAGGTGGGTATATTCAGAACTTCAATGTGGAAAGAAACACAATCAAAACTTATGGCAGGGAAATCATGCAATTAGAGCATCAAAGACATAGACAAGTGCTGAATCTGCAATCAGGCGACCCCTAAAAATAATAAAATATTTTGGATGGATTGACTTTTTAATCATAAAAAATTACAGTATCATATTTCTGAAACTTATTTATCGATTAGAACAAAACCGTATAAACTGGGATTTCCCATCAAGAATCATACTAATTACATTATATACATATATTTAGTTCCACTTATATATCTCAGACAATCCATTTAAATCTAGGCTTACATACCTATTAACATCATGATGATAGATGAATTAGTTATGTGATTTTGAAAAATCCTTCTTTTTGCACACATAATGGAGAGATAGCATATGAGCAGAGTAATGAATACTATTCATAGCACCTAGACTGACAGAACTCTAATGAAGGGTGCACACACTATAGTATTGAGTGACACCACAATTGACAGCGTTTCTGAAGCGTATAAATCCAGTGGGTGAATTTCACAAGCTCTCAGTGTTCCGTTCTTGTCTTACACACACATCAGCACCTCTTGGGAAATAATAGTTTTGACCTCCTCACCTGTCTCATCAAGTCTCAGTCTCTAGCTAGAAACACACTTACACAGGACAGCTGCAGGTACAGGTACGTTATTCTGATCTGCAAAGCAACCAAAGATACATTAGCTCAGTACAGGACTTAGAATTGGCTCATTGCATAAAAAAGGCATCTTTACCTGAAATTGTAAGGCAAAATCTCTGAATCTCTAATTTGTGTATCTGGTGACAACCTGGCTTTGAAGTTAGTATGCATTTCAGTATATCCTCTCCTCATTTTGGACTGAGATTATCCCATGACATCTGCTACTTTCTGTTATCCCTAGATTATTTTATTGCATAAAATTTTGTTACGTTATTGGCTGGTCCAGCCATGATTTTCTAATTGTTTCTCAACCAAGCTTGTCTGTCACCTACCTTGATCACCGACCTCCCCTTAACATGTCTGCAGTCAAGGTCCAAACAATACTCTTGGACCTCAAAGAAGGGGGTACGCCCTAAAAGCTTGTCCGGGAAATTTGGATGTTAGTCCAAATCAAAAAAAGATCACATTGTGTTTGTTTTAAAGCACTCCTCTTTTTTTTATCGCATTGACTGGAAAGCCTAACTCCAGTTATCTTCAATTCAAGGTATCACCATAGAGGTGTGCATACTTTATCCTTTAAGTTCCATGATTGTTTAAAATATTCAGTCATATCTTGAGGCAGTGTAAAATGTTGTATGTGTGTAGTCATGAATTTATCATCTATATGTGTGTGTATATATATATATATAGGTATCTTGTGTTTAGAAGCAAGACAAAATTATTAGGTCCTACTGGGTAATATAAACAGCTCTGCTATTACTTTTTCTTGAGTTTTTCTTTAAGATCACAGAAAGCTTTGGTAGCTAACGACTATATATAAATAATATATAGGGTAGTCATAGCACCTAACACCCATCAATATTTTATATGATCTATGATTAAAACATTTCACTCTTCCTGTTGCAGGGCCACAATGGAATCCTTCTTCATAAAATCACCTGTATCTACTCTTTTTGCCTCCTCTTTGCTGGTGCCAATGCTTCTATTCATCTTGCCCAATATTTTGGTTATTTCCTCCCTCTCCCTCTGCCCATCAATTTGCATTTGTGACTCTAGCTCCCTTTTTGTAAACTGCTCAGGAACAAACCTAACTAACATTCTAATCTCTCCTCCTTTGGTAGTTGAATTCCTTGACCTCTCTGATTGCTCTTTGTATTCCATTCCTCTCCTCCGCAACCTTTGGAGACTCCATGCAATGCTACTGGCACATAATGCAATTTCAGAAGTCAAAAATGGATCTTGGAGAGGCTTACAGAGCTTGGAAATCCTGGATCTTAATGACAACAATATTACAGATTTAGGAGGAAGCTTTTCTATTGACCTTGATTCTCTCACGCATCTCTATCTTGCACATAATGTGTTGCACAGTGTCATGAGATATAATTTCAAACACCTACACAGTCTGGAATTATTAGATCTGCAAGGAAACTTAATTTCTAAGTTGGAACCTGGAGCTCTGAGATCCCTTACCCAGCTACGTCGTTTGCTGCTCCAGAACAATCAACTGCAAAGCCTGAGAGGTGATGACTTTTCTGTTCTACAAAAACTTGAATTCCTTGACTTGTCTAGAAACCAGATCCAAGATCTGCCCTCTGTGTTATTTACACCTCTTCATTCCCTCACCTTCCTTAATCTGCAACATAACAATCTACGCCACTTGCGCTTCCAAACTTTAAGCAACCTGCCAGCGCCTGGAACTCTTCTCTTGCTTTCATTTAATCCTTGGGAGTGTGATTGTGATCTTCAGCGTGTGTTTGGGAAACTAGGAAGTTTGCACAAAATAAGCTTACAGGATGGAGGTAACTTGTATTGTGCAGATCCTGCAGCACTTAGAGGAAGACCAATTACCTCCTTGGATACCCGACTCTGTGTAGCAGAAACTGTGACTGTGCTGGTCATCACTTTGACTGTACTGGTAACTGTAATTGGAGCTATAGTAACAGCTGAAAGAAGACGTAAAAAAAGCCCTGGGAGTCCAGGGAGAGAGATGTATGCCCAGGACTGATAGGAGAAAGGAAAATGCTTATTTTGACTATGTAAGATATGGTGTAGTAAGTTTGTCAGCACATGATGACAAATTAAAATGTACACACTCAATTGTTATACAAATGGAAGCTTTCCGTGGCTTTAGCTCATCTCCCCCACATCTAAAAGTAAAAGAGGTCACTAGGACCTTTCCAAAGGGAGGCCTCTATTATCCTTATGTGCAGAAATTAACATTTGCAAGGCTGTCCTTATTCAATATATGGGTTTTGGTGCAATTGCATACCTTGTAACTCTCACGGTTCCTGGTTACCAGCTGTGTAGGTAAAGGACCTTGTCTCGCCCATCCCATTACTAAATTAAAGCACTGGACAAAATGCAGTGGAAAGTGTCTAAGGCCCCGTACACACGATAGAATCCATCCGCTGAAAAATCTCAGCGGATCGGTTTCAGCGGATAGATTCTATGGTGTGTACATTCCTGCGGATATTTATCCGCTGAAATTTCCCAATTCCAGCAGATAAAAATTTGTAGACATGTCTACAAATCTATCCGCTTGAATTGGCTCCCGCGGATCGATCCGGTGGTCTGTACAGACTCACCGGATCGATCTGTCCGAAGGGATCCCCGCATGCGTCGTAATAATTCGACGCATGCGTGGGTATCCTTATATGACAGCGTCGCGCACGTCGCCGCGTCATTATCGCGGCGACGGCGCGACACGTCATCGCAAAGGGATTTCGGCGCGGTCCGGTGGACCGTATCCGCGGATAAATCCTCTCGTGTGTACTAGGCCTTAAAGGTAATTGTATATTGCCTTTATTTGCAATCTGATTGGGTGATATGACCAAAGACAGCATCTTCTTAGATAGTTTTTAAACAATATTACCTCAAAATATATAATTTCCCACTATGTTAGGGTTCATACAAATGTAATAGACATGGGAGATGATGCCTATTGTATTAATTATCAATATATGCTGCTAATAATCATTAATAGAAATAAATGGACATAATAATGACTTCATCTATATTTGTGCAGTAAAGGAGATTGATTCAATATAAGCAGGACTCCTAATAGATTCCAAGCATCATTGGTAAAGAGTGGAGAGTCATTAGTCCAATGAATTGTGATCTTCTTGTGGTGGAAGAGAGATCGTACATGTTGCATTAACCCTCTGAAATCTAGTGAGGATTATTCATGCTGGCAAAGCAAATAACAGGGTCTACTGTGCCAAGTATTGGCAGAGCCAATTTCCTTTTATGTGTTTATCACTCTTCACATATATGTCTGTCTTAGTGTCTTGCAAGCATTATTTAGATGCCTTTCTTGAGTAAAACAGGAGACAAACTAAACAGGAATTCAGATAGGAGCATTTAAAGCAGACAGGGTTAAAATGTTAGGCCCCGTACACACGAGAGGATTTATCCGCAGATACGGTCCAGCGGACCGTTTCCACGGATAAATCCTCTCAAAGATTTCCGCTGATTTCGATGGGATGGAGTGTACACACCATCGCATTGAAATCCGCGCGGAAATCCTCTGCCGATGACGTGTCGCGCCGTCGCCGCGATTATGACGCGGCGACGGGCGCGACGCTGTCATATAAGGAATTCCACGCATGCGTCAATTCATTACGACGCGTGCGGGGAATCCCTTTGCACGAATGGATCCGGTAAGTCTGTACAGACGAGCGGATCCATTCGTTGGAATGGATTCCAGCAGATGGATTTGTTGTGCAGCACAGCAAATATCCGATCTGCTGGAATCCATCCCAGAGGAGATTTCTCCGCGGAAACAGATCCGCTGGCGTGTACACACCATAGGATCTATCCGCAGAAACCCATTTGCTGGGATTTATCTGCGGATGGATTCTATCGTGTGTACAGGGCCGTAGAGTTAGAAACATCCAATATTAGTAATGGTAGAAGAATCATTACTTATGCATGGCATGGTAGGGGAAGTATTTTGTAGAAGTGCATTACTATGCACTTGGAGCAGGTTTAGTTAAAGTGGATGTAAACCCATCTTTTTTTTATGTCACAATGTAGGGTATAAGATTTCCTATCATCTGTGCCTAGTCTTGCCACACTGAGTTAATCCAGCTCTGAGCAACCTTTAGTGAAATAAAACAGACTTACAGAGAAAAACCTTAGTCCGTTCCGCCCCCTTGCTGTGAGTGACAGGTTATTTACATATCTCATGCACTAGCCTGAGACAGAGGCACATCCTGTGTAAAAAGTTCACAATTCACATCCCTCTCCCCTCCCCAACCCTCCCCTCCTCTCCCTTCCAGCTCTCCCAGGATTGGCTGCATTTACTGTGTTTTGACTGGATGTTTCTCATCATGGGGTGTGATCCACAGTTCAGTGTGACAAGGAAATGCATGTATATTGCAGTGAAAACACAGAACAGAAAGCAGAATATACACAGACAAGTGGTCTTATTTAGGTTAGATGTATCTAGTGAGACCTGGGCAGAGGAGAAGCTCGAGTGATCTGATTGTTATATTGCAGTGTGTGTGTCTGAGGTCACCTGATCACAGTTTACACATCTCATGCACTACCCTAGAGACAGGCATTATTTTTTAATTCCCACCCCCACTCCTTTTCTGAAGTCATGTGGTGACTTTTCTGGATTTTGACTGGATGTTAGTGATCATAGCAGAATTTAGTGTAAGGAATACACAAGAGAAAATGCATGTTGACAAGGGGAGTGTAGAGGTGGGCGGGGAGTCTACTGACATCACGACTCCACCCACCGAGCTCCAGACAACAGACTCACCCACAGAATCTGCAGTTTTTCGTGTCCCATAACAGACAGAGGGGAGACATTTGACAGGTAAGGATTCATGCAGGAGGCAATTATATCCTTATAGATCAGCACTATGGCAGTAGTTTAGAAAGGATGAGAGTGGGTTTACATCCACTTGGATACTATATCAATCTTGCAGCTCTGTACCAGCAGTCTGGAAAAACAACCACCAATAGCATAAATGCCAAGCACAAGGTATAAAGCGCATGGTGATATAACGTAGTAAATAACTTTAATATGAATACAATCCATGAATCAATTTCACTTACAAGTATAAATATAAGACATGGCCTATCTGTGACACAGAGCTGTTCTCCCATCAAATCCAGGACCCCTCAGCTGTGACCAGTGGTAAAGATTAACACTGAAACACCGTGACTTTGGCTGGGCCATTCTAACACATGAATATGCTTTTATCTAAACCAAGGGTAGTAAATTAACCACTTTAGCCCCGGGCCTGTTTTTCAGAGTCGGTGTTTACGAGACAAAACCATTTTTTTTTGCTAGAAAATTACTTAAAACCCCCAAACATTATATATTTTTTTTTTCTAACACCCTAGAGAATAAAATGGAAGTCATTGCAATACTTTTTGTCACACCGTATTTGTGCAGCGGTCTTACAAGCGCACTTTTTTTGGAAAAAATTCACTTTTTTAAATGAAAAAATAAGACAACAATAAATTTAGCCCAATTGTTTTATATATTGTGAAAGATAATGTTACGCCGAGTAAAATGATACCCAACATGTCACGCTTAAAAATTTCGCCCGCTCGTGGCATGGCGTCAAACTTTTACCCTTAAAAATCTTGATAGGCGACGTTAAAAAAATTCTACAGGTTGCATTTTTTGAGTTACAGAGTAGGCCTAGGGCTAGAATTAATGCTCTCGCTCTAACGATCGCGGCGATACCTCACTTGTGTGGTTTGAATACCGTTTTCATATGTCGGCGCTACTCGCGTATACGTTCGCTTCTACGCGCGAGCTCGTCGGGACGGGGCGCTTTAAAAAAATTTTTTTTTGCTTTTCGCATTTATTTTTATTTATTTTACAATTTTTAACACTGAAAAAAAAAAAAAAAAAAATTATCACTTTTATTCCTATTACAAGGAATGTAAACATCCCTTGTAATAGAAAAAAGCATGACAGGTCCTCTTAAATATGGGATCTGGGGTCAAAAAGACCTCAGATCTCATATTTAGGCTTAAATGCAAAAAAAAAAAAAAAAATTTGGAAATGTCATTTTTTCAAATGACAAAAAAAAAAATGTTTCTTTAAGACGCTGGGCGGGACTGACGTTTTGACGTCACTTCCGCCCAGCGGAGCTATGGGGACGGGCGAAGGAGATTTTTCCTTCAGTCTCGTCCCCGCTCAGCTGCCGGATGGTCGCGATCTCCTCCGCCGCTACCGACGGCTCCGGTAAGCGGCGGAGGGCGCGGAACAGCGGCGGGAGGCCCCTCTCCCGCCACCGATAACGGCGATCTCGCGGCGGATTCGCCGCGGAGACCGCCATTATCGTTAACACGGCCGCCCACAGAAGAGATGAATATCTCGATTGTGGCAGCAGCTGCTACCGTTACCGAGATATTCATCTCTAAAGTGATGACGTATACCGGCGGTGGACGGTCGGCAAGTAGTTAAAATTCATGGGGATCGGGTCATTCATGGGGATCCAGTGGAGGTCTGAGTGTCATATTGGTGCTATTACGCCACATTATATCCTCTACATCACAGCCTGCCGTTCACGTCACAGACTCCCCATCTCAGACTCCACATCACAGACTGACCCATGACAGGCCCATCACAGACTGATCCATCACAGGCCCGCCATCACAGACTGACCCCCATCACAGACTGGCCCCCATCACAGACTGACTCATCACAGATTGGCACCCTATTACAGACTGACCCATCACAGACTGGCCCCATCACAGACTGACCCATCACAGCCTGGCCCCCATTATAGTCAGACCCCCATCACAGACTGGCCTCCCATCACAGACTGACCCCCCATCAGAGACTGCCCCCTTTTACAGACTGACCCATCACAGGCTGGCCCCCTATCACAGACTGACCTATTACAGACTGACTTCCCATAATGGAATGACCCCCATCACAGACTGCCCCCCCATCACAGACTGGCCCTTATCACAGACTGACCCATAACAGACTGACCCCCCCATCACAGACTGACCCATAACAGACTGACCCCCCCATAACAGAGTGGCCCCTATCACAGACTGACCCATCACAGACTGACCCCCCCATCACAGACTGACCCCCATCACAGACCCCCCTCTATAGTAAACTCCTGTCCTGCACAGCACTCCCCCCTCCCCATAGAGTCCTACCTTATTCACACAAGATGGAAAGCACGGCAGCCCTGGACAACGGGCGGGACTTTTCACGTTAAAGTTGTGATTGATTGCTGGGACCCACTTCTTAACTAAAAAAGTGCATCCCTTTGTCCAGAGCTGCCGCGCTTGTCATCTTGTGTGAATAAGACAGGAAGTGTGGGGAGGGGGCAGTGCAGCGATCTTATCGAAGGGACAGACTCGTGTGTGCCTGCCATGCTGCCAACATAGCAGCAGCAGGCAGTCGAGACGGCAGTGGGAAGAGGACACAAAATCAACTATCTGGCGAGGCTGCGGTCCAGGTAGTACGACTACTGGGGCCGGAACCGTACCGCGGTCCGCCATTTAGTGATGCCCAATCTAAACCATTCCATTGTAGCTCTGACTGTATGTTTAAGGTCGTTGTCCTGCTGGAAGGTGAACCTCTGCCCCAGTCTCAAGTATTTTACATACTCTTAAGCCCTGTACACATGGAGCGGTGGACTGTTTTCATCGGACAAACCGATCGTGTGTGGGCCCCATCGGTTTGTTTTCCATTGGTGAAAAAAAATAGAACATGTTTTAATTTTTTCCTATGGATAAAAAAACGACAGAAAAAAATTATCGTCTGTGTGGAAGTCCATCGGTCAAAAATCCATGCATGCTCAGAATCAAGTTGACGCATGCTCAGAAGCATTAAACTTTATTTTTCTCAGCACGTCGTAGTGTTTTACGTCACCGCGTTTTGGCACAGTCGGATTTTTGACTGATGTGTGTAGGCATGACTGATGAAAGTCAGCTTCATCAGATATCCAACAAAAAAAAACATTGGATTAGATTCCATCAGATATCCGATCGTGTGTACAGGGCTTAACAGGTTTTCTTCTAAGGTTGCCCTGTATTTGGCTCCATCCATCTTCCCATCAACTCTGACCAGCTTCACTGTCCCTGATGAAGAAAAGTATCCCTACAACATGATGCTGCCACCACCATGTTTCACGGTGGGGATAGTGTGTTCAGGGTGATGTGCAGTGTTGGTTTCCGCCACACATAGCGTTTTGTTTTGAGGCCAAAAATAAAATTTTGGTCTCATCTGACTAGAGCACCTTGTTCCATGTTTGCTGTGTCCCCCACATGGCTTCTCGCAAACTGCAGACAGGACTTCTTATAGCTTTTTTTCAACAATTACTTTCTTCCTGCCACTCTTCCATAAAGGCCAGATTTGTGGAGTGCACGACTAATAGTTGTCCTGTGGACAGATTCTTCCACCTGAGCTGTTGATCTCTGCAGCTCCTCCAGAGCTACCATGGGCTGCTTCTTTGATTAATGCTCTCCTTGTCCAGCCTGTTAGTTTAAGTGGACAGCCATGTCTTGGTAGGTTTGCAGTTGTGCCATACTCAGGTTCATTTTCAGGTGATGGATTGAAGTTGGGATATTGTTTTATAACCCAACCCTGCTTTAAACTTCTATGCAACTTTATCCCTGACTTGTCTGGTGTGTTCTTTGGCCTTCATGATGCTGTTTGTTTATCAAGGTTCTCTAACAACCCTCTGAGGGCTTCACTTTACAGCTGTATTGATACTGAGATTAAATTACGCACAGATGGACTCTAATTACTAATATGGTGACTTCTGAAGGCAATTGGTTCCACTAGATTTTAGTTAGAGGTATGAGAGTAAAGGGGGCTTTTTTTTCAGATATTTATTTGTAAAGAAAAATTAATACCATTTATCATTTTTTTTCCTCTTCATAATTATGTGCCACTTTATGTTGGTGTCAGAGAATCACATTGTGAAGAGTCATGTTCTACTTCCATTTGAACGCTAGATGGCAGCAAAGTTGACAGTGAAACACTCATGCACCACATGACTGGCTGTCTGTAAAAGCTCAGGAAATGCTCACAGGAATTGCTGGTTTGTCTTCAGCTTCCTGTGTTTGACTATCTGCTGTGACTCGCATTGCCTCTGACTCTGCTGATCTTCTCCTGGACCTGACCTTAGCGTGTACTACGGACTCCACTTGTCTCCTGTGTTTGACCCTCAGCCTGTGACCTGGACTTTGCCTCTTATCTCCTTGCCTTGACCTTTTTGCCTGTGACCTGGACTTGACTTGTGTGTTCCCTACACAGTACCTCCGGCTGTGTTGGGACTACCTTACCTGCCTGTGCTTGACCCTCAGCCTGGTTTTGGACTCTCTGGTTAAGTTCTTCCAGCAAGCCACGCACCTGCCAGTTTGACACAGCTGTCCGACCACTTGAAAGCCCCTGATACAAGTCTACTTAAACCTGCTGGGTAGCCTGTGCCTCTTTGTGCCATTCCTCCCCTGTCTCACCTCCAGGGGTCGAAGTGTGCTTAGTAGCAAGGGTGAACCGCTCTCGGCATCTCGGCCTCAGTATATACTAGTCTGCCCGTGATAGTTGGTCTATCACATAAAATCCCCAAAAAAATACATTTACGTTTTTGGTTGTAACATGACAAAATGTGGAAAGTTTCAAGGGGTATGAATACCTTTTCATTAGACTTGTAATTGTCACTGGGACATCAATGGAGTAATCATCTATAGCAACAAATAAGGTGCAGTACAGCGCATATACATACATACATACATACACATACATACATACATACATACATACATACACACACACACACACATATATATATATATATATCTATATCTATTTCTCTATCTCTCACCCAAAAAATAGTTTGTAAACCGGGAAGATCTTCTTCAGAGGTATAACAGGAGCCAGAGCAGCCCATGTGCTGCTATGGGGCCTACGGTAAAAGGGGGTCCCAATGCCTTGACAAGGTCATCTAGAGTTCAGAGCGAGTATGCCAAACTGCACCCCCCAAGATAGATGAGCATTATGTGTCAGCAAAACCCCCCCCCCAAAAAAAAAATTGAGCACTAATCTGCATGCTTATTCCCTAAACATTCCCCCTCCTCCAAGTACAAATCCTCCCCCTCTGCTGAAATCCCCCCACTCAGAACAAATCTTTGCCCTACCATTCCATTCCCCAAATTTCGTCAGCAAAAAATTTGCCCACTCCAAACAATCACCCCTCTTAGCACAAATCCCCCTCCCCCAAAATGTACCCTCCTAGCACAAATACATCCCTACTAGTACAACCCCCTCGCACAAAAAAAAACAATTCCCCTCTATCATAGCACAAGCACCCCCAATTCCTACCTTCTAGCACAAATCCTCTTTCCCCATTCCCCTATCTAACATACAGTAATTCCCCCCAAATCACCACTCCTAACACATGCCTCCAAATTTCCCCTCCTAGAACAATTATTACCCCCTGCTGCCCCCCAAATTCACCTTCCCAACACATATACTCTCCCCCACAACCTCCTTGTAGTGTCCCCCCCACCTCACATGATACCACAGTACACAGGGCAGCCACCCCTCATGCCCAACCATTGTCCTGACCCTAGGGTTCCGATTAGGGAAATTGTTAAGTAGAGCTAAACTCGTACATTTTCAGTATAGAAGGGCTGAAGTCAGACTTCAGGGTCATCCCTAGTCACAGACCCCTTTCTGTGCAGGAGGAAGCGTTTGTTTAGCTGGCTAACGGTGTGGATTTATTGCTATCTGAACTTCTGTTGCAAAATACTCCTTCATGCCTAATGCAGTTGAGCCAGAATGTCGCTATAACTATATAAAAGATAGCTAATATAATTACGGTTGCTATTATTGTTGCTATTACAACTATATTTTTTATCCACAGCACTGGACCCTTGTGGTGTAATGACTATTCTGTAGTGTAATGACTATGCTCACAGCTCTCTTGCCACCTGTTCTTGATTTATGCATACTTTATGTTAAGAATAATAACACATATTGCCATGGTTGACACTGCACGCTGCTACAGATATCAGTTAGCCAGAATGCGCCATCCAAATTTTGTTATGGAACCCTATGGTTAGTAGTTACTCTTCTTTCATAAAAACCTAGTGCATGATGATAAAATCTATATATTCATACATGCATAAAAACAGTATAAAAAACATGATTAGAATATTTAAAGTGATATTAAAGGCTTGTTTTTTTTTCCCAAAATAAAAAAAGATGCTATACTTACCTGTTCTGACAGAGTGGCCTCTAACCTCCTCTTCTGGAGCACCCCGCTGGCACTGTCCATGCCTCCACTTTTCCAAGTGTTCCCATAGCAAGCTGCGTGCTTTAGCGGACGTAATCCACGTGGGCACGCTCCAGAGCCAAGCTGTGTGTGTTCATAGACACACACGGCACAGCTGGGCCACACACCTGCTCCCTGCTGTCAGGATCACTTATTGCTCCTGCTCCTCATTCCAGCATCCTGGTGTTGGCTGTTGCATTCCCCCTGTTTGTGTTGACCTGCAAGGTGATTGATCTGGTCAGTCACCTGATATAAACCTTATGATAGAGACAGGGTTACCTGCATTGTTCCTGATGAAGCCCCCGTTTGTCTGCCCTGCTTTGCTGTTGGATTTCCCTGTGTATAACACAGATCGGATATTGGATTATTCCTTGAACTCAGCCTGCCTTTTACATAGAACCACGCTATCTGTCTGCTTAACTGCAAATAGTCTGTTTTCTCTGTTAGCGTCTGCCCTGGTGTGGTGGCCAGGCACTATATCATTGTGTATAGGTCCTGGGGGCAACCAAGTACCGGTAGGCCTGCTTGTCTTAAGGGAAAAGGGGCTGCTATAGGTGAAGCACACAGTCACTAGTTCTAGTGTCTGACCACCTGCATTGGGGTAGACGTAACATTTGTGACACCTCCCCACAGGATTTGATTGACAGCAGCAGGAGCCAATGCTGCTTTCATGCCTAATTCCCACCTATGCAGGTGGCAGTTTTCATATTCCAGGTGCATTTAGCATTTTTCAATACAAGTTTTTGATCCATTGACGTCTATGGAACCAAAAAACCCCAAAAAAATGTAAGCACATGATTAGAGCCCGAGGATCCAATTGGCATAAAACAATTGTGGGTTTGGGGCACAGAGCACTACACCCTGAGCCCACCCAGTTGTGTGACAATAGCAAATGAATACTTGCTATTGTCTTCCTGCTTCTCCTCCCAGCCAATCAGGAAGCGGGTCTTAAAGGGGTTGTAAAGGTTCATTTTTTTATTTTCTAAATAGGTTACTTTAAGCTAGTGCATTGTTGGTTCACTTACCTTTTCCTTCGATTTCCCTTCTAAATGTTTTTTTTCTTTGTTTTCTTTGTCTGAATTTCTCACTTCCTGTTCCTCCTCAGTAATGTGTTCTAAATGGCTTTCCACCGCTCGGATGATGGTGGAAAGCTTACTGAGGAGAAACAGGAAGTGAGAAATTCAGACAAAGAAAAAAAACATTTAGAAGGGAAATCGAAGGAAAAGGTAAGTGAACCAACAATGCACTAGCTTCAAGGAACCTATTTAGAAAATAAAAGACGAACCTTTACAACCCCTTTAAGACCTGATTGGCCAAGAGGAAAAGTGACCTTACTGACCACTGAGGAAGAAGCTGCCAAGGGGAAGGAGATGGAGGGGGGAAGGCGCTGAGGAGGAGACGTAGGGACGAACCGCCGAGGAGGAGATGATGCAGGGGGAAGCTGCTGAGGAGGAGACACAGGGGGGAGCCGCAGGGGGGAGCCGCAGAGTAGGAGATGCAGGGGCAAGCTGCAGGGGGGAGACGCAGGGGGAAGCCGCCGTGGGGGAGATGCAGGTGGAAGCCGCCGTGGAGGAGACTCAGGGGCAAGCCACCATGGAGGAGACTCAGGGGCAAGCCGCCGTGAAGGAGATGCAGGGGCAAGCCGCCGTGGAGGAGACTCAGGGGCAAGCCGCCGTGAAGGAGACGCAGGGGCTAGCCGCCTTGGAGGAGACGCAGGGGCAAGAGCCGTGGAGGAGACGCAGGGGCAAGCCGCCGTGGAGGAGACGCAGGGGCAAGAGCCGTGGAGGAGACGCAGGGGCAAGCCGCCGTGGAGGAGACACAGGGGCAAGCCGCCGTGGAGGAGACGCAGGGGCAAGCCGCCGTGAAGGAGACGCAGGGGCAAGCCGCCGAGAAGGAGATGCAGGGGGAAGCAGCAAACCTGCCTGTGACCTAAATGGGGTAAGTGCGGGGCTGGTGGGAGGATGAATTAGCGATGGGGGGAGGGGTGATGGTTGGTTTGCTGATCGAACAAGCGATTGCGGGGGGGGGGGTGAACGTGGGGTGTTTGACTGAATAAATGAGGGGGAGGGGGTATATGGGGGTGGCGGGTGGTTTGTTTGCTGCCCCCCCAAAAAATGGAGCACTAGCCGCCACTGATGTGAATACTAGTGTGTAAATTGTTTGCGGTATATAAAAACCTGTAATAAATAAAACAAAATTGCTCTATTTATGAAATATATTGAGATGTAATACCTTATGGTGTCCATAGATGGCAGCAACTTGCTACATTTCTCCAAAGTTTATTATTGCTTACTCACCAGTAAGTGACATAAAAAGGATACATTGTACCAGCTGAAGGCAATATTTTATCTCTCTGTGGGAAACATTACAATAATCATGAAAGGCTGTGTTCACACCTGTTTTTTTTTCCGAAAAGATAAATATAATTCTAATAAAAATCAAACAAAAATTAATCCAGTTTGCTAATACTGAAAAAGTTTTCTCTGGACATACACATATAGCCACATATTGCCAGGTAAGAAAAGGATTGGGATGGAGTAAACACGAATGAATACACTACAGATGATATGCTTTCCCACAATGCTTTGCCACCTGAACCGAAAGCCCGTAAGTGAAACTCTCTGGCTGTGTGCAGAGTGTACTGCTGAGCTGCCAGCAGGGGGCATAGAGGAGTGCACTAAGTCGCCTGAGCGGGGAAGCGAAGTGTCATCCGGAGGCAGCAGGAAGCCGCTGTAGGTCAGAAATGAAAGGGGCCGATAACATGTAGAAAGAAGAGCAACGAGACCGAGCAGATACGAGGACAGGGGTCCCGACAGGATACAGCGGACGTGTCCTAGTACTGGTTTACCATTGGTGAGGTGACGGCAATCACTGAGAAGTGTAACAAATATACAAGTCTGAAAAGGTGAAGTGTGCTGGTGTTGGGGGAGGTGGTATAGAGGTGCCCTGGTGTTGGAGGAGGTAGTAGTGAGGTGCCCTGGTGTTGGGGGAGGTGGTAGTGAGGTGCCCTGGTGTTGGGGGAGGTGGTAGTGAGGTGCCCTGGTGTTGGGGGAGGTGGTAGTGAGGTGCCCTGGTGTTGGGGGAGGTGGTAGTGAGGTGCCCTGGTGTTGGGGGAGGTGGTAGTGAGGTGCCCTGGTGTTGGGGGAGGCCGTAGTGAGGTGCCCTGGTGTTGGGGGAGGCGGTAGTGAGGTGCCCTGGTGTTGGGAGAGGTGGTAGTGAGGTGCCCTGGTGTTGGGGGAGGTGGTAGTGAGGTGCCCTGGTGTTGGGGGAGGCCGTAGTGAGGTGCCCTGGTGTTGGGGGAGGCGGTAGTGAGGTGCCCTGGTGTTGGGGGAGGCGGTAGTGAGGTGCCCTGGTGTTGGGGGAGGCGGTAGTGAGGTGCCCTGGTGTTGGGGGAGGCGGTAGTGAGGTGCCCTGGTGTTGGGGGAGGTGGTAGTGAGGTGCCCTGGTGTTGGGGGAGGTGGTAGTGAGGTGCCCTGGTGTTGGGGGAGGTGGTATAGAGGTGCCCTGGTGTTGGGGGAGGTGGTAGTGAGGTGCCCTGGTGTTGGGGGAGGCGGTAGTGAGGTGCCCTGGTGTTGGGGGAGGCGGTAGTGAGGTGCCCTGGTGTTGGGGGAGGTGGTAGTGAGGTGCCCTGGTGTTGGGGGAGGTGGTAGTGAGGTGCCCTGGTGTTGGGGGAGGTGGTAGTGAGGTGCCCTGGTGTTGGGGGAGGTGGTATAGAGGTGCCCTGGTGTTGGGGGAGGCGGTAGTGAGGTGCCCTGGTGTTGGGGGAGGCGGTAGTGAGGTGCCCTGGTGTTGGGGGAGGTGGTAGTGAGGTGCCCTGGTGTTGGGGGAGGTGGTAGTGAGGTGCCCTGGTGTTGGTGGAGGTAGTAGTGAGGTGTCCTGGAATTGGGGACAGTAGCAGTCAATTGTCCTGGAATTGGGGACAGTAGCAGTCAATTGTCCTGGAATTGGGGACAGTGGCAGTCAATTGTCCTGGAATTGGGGACAGTGGCAGTCAATTGTCCTGGAATTGGGGACAGTGGCAGTCAATTGTCCTAGAATTGGGGACAGGAGCAGTCAATTGTCCTAGAATTGGGGACAGTAGCAGTCAATTGTCCTAGAATTGGGGACAGTAGCAGTCAATTGTCCTGGAATTGGGGACAGTAGTAAATCATCCTGCAACCAAGGACAGTAGCAGATCCGTTGTCCTGTAATTGAGGACAGTAGCAGTAAATTATCCTGGGATTGGACTGAGTAGCAGATACTTTCTCCTGGAATTGGGAACAGTAGAAGATCAGTGTTTTGGAATCGAATTGTCCTGGAATTGGGGATTAGCAGTAAATTGTTCAGATACAGGGCTGGTAGTAGTGAGTTGTCCCGGTATTGGTGACATTTTTTGGAAAGTTGCAGTGATGTGACCTGATATTGTAGAACAGTTGCAGAAAAATTCCCTTCTATTGGGGAGATTACCAGGAATGTGAAAACAAAAGCAAGTGTACGTCTCAATAGGGGAAGAAGACTTATCCAAATCCCACCCAGTGCTCCAAGACAGAGGAATCGCTTGGGGTGTAGGCGATTAGTAGACCTAGCTGCAATGAAGGATATGCTGTCTTTGAATTTGAGCCTGGGGTAGATAAGTGGAGTTCAGTACCACTGTGTAGATCTGAAAAAGTGTTAGCGCTGGAAAGTCCTATTAGGGTGACGCAGCTCCATCCGTTATTTTTGCTCAGTCTTTTTAGCACCATGATGAAGAAGGTATAAAGAGATACCATTAAAGTTTGATGATATGGAAGGTCAGGAAAGATATGGAGATGATTTAGAGAAGCACAGAAAAGGGGAGATGAACGTTGGACAGATGACAGAACCAGAGAGGAGAACTGAAACCACGTCAGCTGAGACTGGTGTAAATAATAGTCAGTTATGCTCCATGAGGGACATGGACACCAAGCTATGTGACTGTGGGGTAAAACCAAAGGCAATGTACAGTAACTGTCAGGTAATGAGAATAATGGAGTTAGAAAGGGGTTTATGTGATTCTGAAGTTGGAGGGAGGGTGGGGTATGCAGGCAGTAACACAAAGAACCACACAAATAATGATGGAGAAAAACAATTGGAAAGGGATGTAGCTGATGTAGCTAGGCATAGCGCAGTGGAGGGGACTAGGAGTCCAAAGAGCTGTGGGAAAGGGGAGCTGCACCATTGTAGAACACATATGATGGGAAATGATCCACTAGCTTGTAAAGAAGCAGACAAGGCTGGTGATTTTTCTGGGTGCAGAATTAACAATAAAAGCGGTCATTCCACTGGCACAACAGCAAGTCAAGTGGTTGAAGATTCATCTGAATGCATGGCAAGGCAACCTAAAAGTGGAGAGATGGAAGGTAATCTTTGGCCAGTGGAACACGAAGACCAAGATGACAGTCTATGTGAATGCAGTTGTGGAGAGCAGCTTCCAGACTTAAGTCGCTTAGGGATCTCCTCTGCCATGGACTTTATGGCGCATTATCCTTATGAAGATTGCAGCTCAAATGAATTTGTCATGATGTGTGACTTTGCAGCTGCTGAAGAAACACAGGTATGGATGGCAGGTTTATTTTCAGTTTCTATAGGGGTGTATCTATTAAATAATAGCACCCAGTGAAAGTGCTTGTTCATTTGTTTTGTGTGAATAGGGCAAAAAAAACAAATTTGGCTGTGCAGGATAAATATTTTTTATTGATTTAAAATAAAAAATGCCACATTTAGCCACTAGATGGTGCCAAGTCTTGAAAATCCCTATGATAACTAATGCCATCTAGTGGCCAAATGCAGTCTTTTCTGTTTAATCAATTAAAAACCTTCCTCCAGCACAGGAAATGGCCCGGTACCTTTTTGTTTTGTTGCGTGATTGTTACAGAATGTACATTGCTGTGCAGGTTGTTTAGAAATGCACTCCACAGTGTTTAGTGATATCTCAGGAACTTGCTACTTTTATTTTGGTGCTTTTAAACAATGTATATGTTGATAAGCAAAAAGAGACAAAGTAACTCCAGATACAATTTTTTTGGATTGGGTGAGATTGGGTGAGGAAGGGTTAGAACCTCTGCCAGGTATGTTGTCTTGCGGAGAAGATTTTCCTTCCATCCTGTCCCAGTAATAACATTGTCACCAGCACAGGAAGTGAGGGGAAAATCTCAAACAGGCACACAAACCGTAGAAAAAAGCTGCCAGAGATACTAACCTTTCCCTAATCTAATATAAAAGAACAGTTTTATTCTTGTCTGTGTCCCTGTTGAAGATTTCCCCTCACTCCATGTCCTGGTAATATTGTCACCAGAACAGGAAATAAGAGGAAATCTCTCTCACTACTCCATTCGTCAGCCACTGCATCTCTCTATAAGACACAGTTGTAAGTTAGCAGCCAGTGGATAAAACCACACTACCCAGCAGTGAACATGGCAGACAGGTGAGTATTGTTCTCCTTCTATAAGCTGACTCTACTTTTCAAGGATAAGTTCACCTTTTGCAACATGTTACACCCATATTCAGGGTGTAACATGTTAAAAATGCACCAGCCCCCTCACCTCCCCCTATCCCCCGTTTTGACAGCAAGCGGGGCATCTGCTCGATGTCACAATCTAAAAAAGATGTAGCAGTGCGGGGTTCCACCTGCCTGGCCACGTCATTCATTCACAGTGTTTTGTGAATGGGAAAACTACAAGTACTGAAATCCTTTGGGGCTGTCCACTTGAAGTTCTCCAAGAACTACCAGTGCGCTGTTGATCGCTCCAGTTAATTGAGCTTCCTGTCAGTGTGAAAACTGCCTGCCCATATCGGAGGTATGGGACCTTGGCATTGCAATGTATTAACCACTTAAGGACCGCCTCATGTACATATACGTCAGCAGAATGGCACAGGCAGGCACATCAACGTGTATATATACGTCCTCTGCTTGACGTGGGTCGGGGGTCCGATCGGGACCCCCCCCGGTACATGCGGCGGTCCCCGTGGCTTCAGGAGCGATCCGGGACGACGGCGCGGCTATTCGTTTATAGCCGCTCCGTCGCGATCGCTCCCCGGAGCTGAAGAACGGGGAGAGCCGTGTGTAAACGCGGCTTCCCCGTGCTTCACTGTGTCGGCGCATCGATCGCGTCATCCCCTTTATAGGGAAGACACGATCGATGACGTCATTCCTACAGCCACACCCCCCTACACTAGTAAACACATACACAGTGATCCCTAAATGTTACAGCGCCCCCTGTGTTTAACTCCCAAACTGCAACTGTCATTTTCACAATAAAGAATTCAATTTAAATGCATTTTTTGCTGTGAAAATGACAATTGTCCCAAAAATGTGTCAAAATTGTCCGAAGTGTCCGCCATAATGTCGCAGTCACGAAAAAAATCGCTGATCGCCGCCATTAGTAGTAAAAAAAATAAAATAAATAAAAATGCAAAAAAACTATCCCCTATTTTGTAAACACTATGAATTTTGCGCAAACCAACCGATAAACGATTATTGCGATTTTTTTTTACCAAAAATAGGTAGAAGAATACGTATCGGCCTAAACTGAGGGAAAAAAAAATGTTATATATGTTTTTGGGGGATATTTATTATAGCAAAAACTAAAAAATATTGAATTTTTTTCAAAATTGTCGCTCTATTTTTGTTTATAGCGCAAAAAATAAAAACCGCAGAGGTGATCAAATACCACCAAAAGAAAGCTCTATTTGTGGGGAAAAAAAGACGCCAATTTTGTTTGGGAGCCACGTCGCACGACCGCGCAATTGTCTGTTAAAGCGACGCAGTCCCGAACTGTAAAAACCCCTTGGGTCTTTAGGCAGCATTTTGGTCCGGGGCTTAAGTGGTTAAAGCAGTGGTCTCAAAGTACCGGCCCGCGGGCCATTTGCGGCCCGCGGACCAGTTATAAATGGCCCGCAGGCCATCTGGTGGCACTGGCGCCATCTGGTGGTGAGCCGTTGGTATTACAAGTTATTACCACCAGATGTGAGCTGGCGCCATCTGGTGGTGGCCGTTGGTATTACAAGTTAAACAGCAATTCTAATGTCATTTTACACTATTTTCACTGCCATCTTCTTCCCTCTAATTAGAACCCCCAAACATTATATATATTTTTTATCCTAACACCCTAGAGAATAAAATGGCGATCGTTGCAATACTTTATGTTACGCTGTATTTGCGCAGCGGTCTTACAAGCGCACTTTTTTTGGGAAAAAAATACACTTTTTTTAATAAAAAAATAAGACAACAGTAAAGTTATCCCCATTTTTTTTTTAATACTATGAAAGATAATGTTACGCCGAGTAAATTCATACCCAACATGTCACGCTTCAAAATTGCGTCCGCTTGTGGAATGCCGACAAACTTTTTTACCCTTTAAAATCTTCATAGGCGACGTTTAAAAAAAATCTACAGGTTGCATGTTTTAAGTTACAGAGGAGTTCTAGTGCTAGAATTATTCCTCTCGCTCTACCAATCGCATCGATACCTCACATGTGTGGTTTGAACACCGTTTACATATGCGGGCGCTGCTCGCGTATGTGTTCGCTTCTGCGCGCAAGCTCGTCGGGACGGGGTGCGTTTTCTGGCTCCTAACATTTTTAGCTGGCTCCTAGATTCCAAGCAAATTTGTCAAACCCTGCCTTACACCAGTGCTGGGGGTAATAATGCGCTCGCTGACACCAGTGCTGGGGGTTAATAATGTGTTCGCTGACACCAGTACTGTTGTTTTTGAAGTTTGAAAGTTTGCATGCGGCCCCCCCATGGCATATGAAAACTTGTCTTGTGGCCCTCAGGTAATTTGAGTTTGAGACCCCTGTATTAAAGCAGGGGTGCCCATCCAGTGGCCCGCGGAGCCCTCTGATGTGGCCCGCGACCTCCTGCTCTGGGATAAAATAGAATAGAATACTGTTCAGTTTTATTAATAAAATCAGTGTATATATGGGTATATCTGTTCTGCAGTGGTTACTGGGCTGCTTTCAAACTGATCCGCAGCTGCAGAGCAGTGCACCTGCGGGTTACCTGCACTGAGCCCTAGACTTCTGTTATTACCTACGAAGTTTGGGGAGCTTTCTGAAAGTGCACCAAACCTGCAGAATATAATAGAAGTCTATTGCAAAGTGCAAGAAAGCCAAATAGTATAGTGGACTGTGTCTGTGTCGTCTGCTTTGCATATACAGAGCAGACACGGACCTACCACCCGCCCGCTCCGCTAATTGTGGCCCACAACCGGTTACCAAGTCGCTTAAGTGGCCCTCGCTCTTCAAAAGGTTGGGCATCCCTGTATTAAAGGTTCCTAGCAAAAAAAGTGCATTTATTAATTTTTTTTTTTTTTGGGAACTTATTTAAAGCGGAGGTTCACCCTAAAAAAACAACTTTCTACCATGCCATCCAGCATACTAGCGTCAGCTACAGTATGCCTTTATTTTTTATTTTTTGTGCTGAACTCAGTTTAATCCATTAGTTTAGTTTCAGACTCCCTCGGGGAGTAGGCGTTCCTATGAAGAGGGAGTAACATGATTGACGGCCACCTATGGCGCGTCACGCTTCCCGAAAATAGCCGGAGTAGGACTCGGCTCTTCACGGCGCTATACGGCTCCTGCGCACAGACTAGGAGCTGACTGCGCAGGCGCCGTGAAGAGCCAAGTCCTATTTCGGCTATTTTCGGGAAGCGTGACGTGCCATAGCTGGCCGTCAATCATGTTACTCCCTCTTCATAGGAACGCCTACTCCCCGAGGGAGTCTGAAACTTAACTAATGGATTAAACTGTGAGTACAGCGAAAAAAATAAAAATACAGGCATACTGTAGCTGACGCTAGTATGCTGGATGGCATGGTAGACAAATTGTTTTTTTTTAAGGGTGAACCCCCGCTTTAAGCATTTTTCCTAGTGACTAGGTAGCTTTTAAGGTCAGAGGATAAGCATGAGTTTCAAGAAATATTTTTAGAAGGATGTCAGCAATGTCCGCTTTCATGTTTTCAGGTTGTAAATGAAAGAAATTGCATAAAATAGCTACAAGGATAAAATAACCCATTTTCAGCCTCCAAAGTTGCTTACTGATTTTTAGGGCAGTAAGTAAGCTGTGCCTGTTCAGTCTCAGTGGTTTATATGCAGAAACTAATATACAGCCCAGAAGTCAAAGAACGGTCACTTTTTTTGATTTTAAAGTGGATGTAAACCACCCAAATTTTTTTTATTTTACTTAAAGCCTGCACATTGTACAGTGTAGGATTGATGTAATCTGTGCCCAGTCTTGCCATTAAGAGTTAATCCAGCTCTGAGCAATCCTCTTATCTTTTTTTCAGTGAGATAAAAACTGACACACAGAGAAATAGGAGTCAGTTCTTCCCCCTTGCTGTGAGTGACAGGTGATTGACATATATGGGGGTTTCCTTATACAGGAAAAATATGGGGACTCTTGTTAAAGCATCGACAGTAAAATTCTATAGAAATATGTGGGCCTGGTCAAACCTCAATCATGAGAGCCACAACACCGATATGAATATCAAAAATATTTATTTTGTAAAAAGGTTTTCTTTATAAAAAGACATAGAAAAAGAAAAAAAGAAAAAAGAAAAAATATTGTACATTGAATACTATAGAATGCATACTAGACAAATTCCAGACTATCAAATAAAATGATACTTCAAGTGCATATAGATGCAGGTGATCTTCATTTCATCCCACATGTAACGGTTCTACTAGTTTCGCCCAAGGGGGCTTCGTCAGGAACCAATGGGGGGCAGTAGTCTGAGCAAACAAAGAGTATATCAATGAACAAGAACATATATATCATAATGTATACAAATAGTCACATAGATTGATTATATCGGTACATACAAACGTGTCTGGTTGACCATGGAGTTTAATATAATCATAGTTTATTATGAGACATAAAGATAATGTATTTTATTTAAATAGACGAAAGTCGAGTTAATGGAGTGTCTGTGATAGCTGTGGACTTTAACGAAAAAAATAATAAAAAAATATATTTACCTGTAAAAGTGGACTAAAAAAACCTGAATAGTTGGCCGTGGTTGGCTCAAAGTCCCAGATGGAAAATCCCAGATAGGTGGAAGGAGGGATGGGAAAAAGAGGAAATGATCCTCTTAAGCATGCGGGTAGGATCACCGTGCAATGCACAGAGCCTGGATGCAAGCCTATAGAGGAAGAGGAGCCGGAGGCAAGCAGGTACTGTAGGTACAGAATAAAAATATTAGGGATATTGAAAAATTAACAAGTAAAAAGGGAGAAAGAAGAAATGTAACCAGAAAAGGAGAAAAATTATGATGAACAGACAACTATAGAGAGATATGTGTAAAAGAGTTAATGATTATTACCTGATTAAAATGATGATAGAAAAAATGGGAAGATTGATGATGAGGTAGTCTCAGAAGAGATGGAAATAATTCATCCCAAGAGATTTCTGTCAATACTATACTGCACAAAATAGGAAGTCATTCACTATATCATCAGATTGTATAATAACAGATTAGTTTGAAAATTAATTATTAAAACTGCAAACGACAGCAGTGATAAAGATAATGTTAATATAAATATAAACGCCTATATAGGCTGCAAAGTATCAAACGAATCTAAATTATTTAGAAGAATGTAGCATTTTTTGTGTAATAATTCAACTTTATAGTTGTTACACCTATCATAGTAATAGGGGTATAGCATAAAAAAAGAATGAAAATACTAATCTAATTAAAAGGAATAATGGTAATGGTTTTACCTGATTCTAGTTGCAATAATAACTGCCGGGAATAGGGCAGATAAATTGCCCAAGAGATCTGTATAGTCCAGATACTGAATAGTGAAAAATAGAAGAATAAAAGAAAAAAAGTCAATCCAGGAAAAAATATTTCCTCAGTGTTGACAGATAAGTGAGTAAAAAGTATATTTTCACAGAGTCTGCAAGTGGCAACAAAGTATCACATCCAGATTGTTGTGAATAATGAATTAAACTTGAAAGAAAGAAAAATGAAATAATGATAAGACAATGGTAGATGAAAGCATACCTATGACCTGCTGTTGCCTCAGTATACCGAGGAATGATTCCTCTGGCAGAGCTCACGCTGACACATCAGCTGTGCGGCTCACTAATAAGCTGCCCTCAATCAGAGTGAGATGATACACAGCTGAGTAGGGGGCAGCTCCTCACTCTAAGATGGGCGTGGTGATCACGGCAGATGTCATGGGGATTGCCCATAGGAACCACAGGGACCGCGTCTGCGCAGAAGAAGAGCATCCCTCTAGGAGATGCTGAATCAAACGCGCCGGCGTGGAGAAAGGGAACTCCTGGGAAAGTACACCAGCGTCACAAATGACGCATCAGTGCCTACCATATGGGTGCCGTGAAGAAGCGGACGCGCACTGACACTCAAGCCTCCGCTTGAGTTCAGATCAGTGACGCTGAGCTGGTGCGTGCCCCCTAGCGCCCAAAGTGGCTTGCAGCAATACTGATAGATGTCTGATGATAACGGCAGTGTGCTAAAGTGCAGGGGATCAATGCTGGTGGTAGGAGAGCATGCAAAACAAGTTTGAATCCGTGTCAGGCAAATAAGTGAAGAGGTAAAAGTAGATGTGGGGAAAGGGGGAAGAAGAAAAAAAAAAAAAAAAAAAAAAAAAAGGGGGAAGAAAAGAAAAAAAAAAAAAGGAAAGCAAAAGTAAAAATAAGTATAATAATTGGGAAATAGGAATTGGTGAAGCAGAAAAAATTATTTAATTAATTATAAAGAATATTAAAGGAATATAATATTAATTATAAAATTAAAATTAAGAAAAATAATGAAAAATGGAAAAAATAATAATAATAATAATAAGAAAAAAAAAATAAAAAATAAAAATATATAATGATAATAAGGAATATAAAATAAAATAAATATGTAAAGGAAGGGCCCCCAGTAGACCCAGAAAAAACAAAAGAAAGAAAAACCGTAGGTAAAGTCCACAGGTCACAGCATAAAACCACTCGAAATCCATTGCAGTAATATTTGACATTAATGTTGTCACATCAAAGTATGTTCTTCTGTGTAACCGAAAAAGATGGTATTCAAAAACAAATCGGGTTAATTATAAAGTGTTGTTGCATACCTACAGTCATATAAGCTGCACAATAAGGTTCTAAACTCCCAAGTGTCAGGTGGTGGGGTATCGCAATAATGGGGCTCGTATAAGTGTAGAAACACAGTTCACGGCGCCAATTGCACCACCTCCTTCTATCAACAGGAAGTATTGGTGCTCAAGGGACTCGGACAAGATTGCTTGATAGGCCTTGATGGATTGAGGCTGATAGCCATTTGGTAAAGCCTAACCAGAGAAGGTGGAAGAACAGCTTAGATAGAAGAGCTTCGAATTAACGATGTAGTCACCCCGGTATGTCCAGCTTGTGGTCACTGGATTAAATTAAAGAAAGGGTTTATAGCTAATATTTTCATTTAACCCTGGGTGCTGAGTGGCATTAAGTGTATATATCCAGCGTGCTTCCGCTTGTAGCAGTCGTTTGTCAGCATCTCCTCCTCTCTCATTGAGAGGAATATGTGCCAAGGCAAAGAAGCCTAACATTGCCTGGTTGTGGTTATGGAACAAGCCCATGTGGCGGCTAATGGGTGTTTCCATAAGTTTTTTCTTTACAGCTAAGACATGGTCTCTCATTCTACAAAAGAAATTGCGTTTAGTTTTACCTACATAGTAGGCACCGCAATTGCATTTCATTATATAGATAATGCCAATTGTTTGGCAGGTTGCACGAAACTTAGGTGAATATGTTTCGCCATTGGGTAGAGAAATACTTTCACCTGGCAGAATATATCGACAAAAATTGCATTTACCGCACGGGAAAGTTCCTGTCTTAGTTGGTTTGGGCACCATTTGTGTCGCATAATGGCTGGTGACGGCTCTATCCCGAATTGAGGGAGAGCGTTTGAATGTTATCTCCGGTTTTAAATTGATAAATTTTTTAATTTTATCATCGGAGGTAAGGAGGTACCAGTATTTGCTGTAAATATTACGAATTGTTTGGTGCTGACGATTAAAGCGTGTAATCACCCTAGTAGTGTTGGCTTTAGAGACATTTTTAGATTTATAGATAAGATCGTTTCTGTCTAATAGGCTGGCTTTATTGTAGGCACGGCGTAAGCAAGTCTTACTGTAGCCTCTCTCTTTGAGGCGGGCGTAAAGCTGTGCTGCTTCTTTTTTGTAATCTTCGTCGCGGGAGCAATTGCGCCTCAGTCTTAAATATTGACTGTATGGAATACTATTGATTAGCGGACTGGGGTGCGAGCTGGAAGCATGCAGTAGGCTGTTGCCTGCTGTAGGTTTCCTGTAGAGTGTAGAACACAGGCTACCTTTACTATCAATAAAAAGTTCAACATCTAGAAAAGTTATATTTTTTTGGCTATAATTGTATGTAAATTTTAAATTGTAGTTGTTAATTTGTAGCCCCTCCAAAAACATCAGAAGCTCATCACGAGAGCCCCCCCAAACCATGAAAACATCATCTATATAGCGATGCCATGTTAGCACGCTATCAGATGACGTGTTCCTGGATTCCTCATTGAAGAGGTCACGTTCCCACCCCCCCAGGTACAGGTTGGCGTAGGAGGGGGCACAGCCTGCCCCCATAGCTACGCCCTGTACCTGGAGGTAGTGGGAACGTTTGAACAGAAAGATGTTGTTCGTCAAAATAAATTCAAGCATTTCTATAATGAAATTGTTATATTTAGAGGTATTTTTGTCACGTTCATTGAGGAAGCTCCTAATGACTTGTGTACCCAGCCCATGTGGGATAGAATTATATAATGCCTCTATGTCAATGGCAACTAGCCAGGCATTAGGTGGAATAGTAAGGCCATCAACAATCTTTAATAGTTCGATGGTATCTTTTACGTGAGAAAACAGGCTCTGAACATGAGGGTATAGGTATTCGTCGATGATCCTACTGATGTTTTCAGTAAGGGAACCACAACCAGATACGATTGGACGTCCTGGAGGGGGTAAAACCCCCTTATGTATTTTAGGCAAGGCATAAAATGTCGGGGTGGTGGGGCTCTCGATGTTAAGAAATTGCAAAGTGGTCTCATCTATGGTGCCCAAGCGGCGTGCGCGGTTCAAAATCTGGCGATATCGCTCAATGCTTTGTGTGATCATCGAGGCTGGTACAGGTCAGGTGATTGACATAGCTCATGCAGGAGCCTGAGGGAGACATTCTGTGTACTTCAGATCCCCTCCTCCTTTCTTCTCCAGCTCTCCCAGGGTTGGCTGCTTTTGACATTTGACATGTAAGGATACATTTGACAGGTAAGGATACATGCAGGAGGCGGCTACATCCTTAGGCTGCATTCACACCTCGGCGTATATACGCCTGAAGCGCGACACTCGTGCCGCTGGAGGGGCGAATTTCCATTGATGTCTATGAGATGGTTCACATCTCACGCCGTACGCCTGCCGCCTGAAAACAAGTCCCGGACCCGTTTTTTGGAGTTCGATTAGACATCAATGGAAATGATTTGTTAAAAAAAAAAAAAAAAAAAGTAAACAAATCGCGGCAAAATACGCGACGTTACAATGTGAATGCAGCCTTATAGATCACTACTATGGCAGTAGTTTTAGAAAAGATGAGAGTGGGTTTACATCCACTTTAAAGCGGATCTCCCACGGCCATACGTAATTTTTTTTTTTTTGGTCAATAATTTCCTTGTAGCACAATTTAAAAGTACTCACGAGTTAGCTGTGTTAAGTCCCCCGCTTTCCGATTCCATTTATAATAACTTATATTCTTCTAGTATAGCCGATTCCATTTTGCTTGTGGGCATGAGAAGCCCACAAGCAGCCACTTCCTTGTTGCGTTGAATGCTCGTAACGGCGAGCAAGGACGTCAACTTCCGCGTTGCCATAACAACGGGCGGCGTGCCTTGTTTGTAATGGAGCCTTTTGAAACGCCCTCCACAGTTGGTTTGTGATCGCACCCGAAATACCGCGATACTTCATAGTAAGGCTCCGCAATGAATACGGGGAGCTATGACAGAAGCTCCCAGGGCACACTGCGGGTACGGGAAGTGACACACTGCCCACAGAATACCCGCAGCTTGTGCAGACAGGAAGCAATCTCTGAAGAAAGGTACTGTACCGATTGAAAAAAAAAAAAAACTTCCATTTTGACTTGTGTGACAGGCAGCTGTATGAATGAGCTTATGCATAAAATAGGGTGGAGCTCCGCTTTAAAGCGGTTGTAAACTTGCGATTATTTTTATTTATTTTTTTTCACCTGAAAGGCAAAAGCAATAATGAGCTAGTATGCACCGCATATTAGCTCATTATGAAATACTTACCTCGGAACGAGGTGAGAGGAACTTACCTGGTCCACGCCGAGCGAGTAGTCAAATTGACTCGGCGTGTGTTCCGGGTATCGCCGCTCCAGCGCTGTGATTGGCTGGAGCGGCAATGAAGTCACTCCCGCGCATGCGTGCAGGAGGCTTCAATTCGGCAAGGTCCGGCGGTTGTCGGTCCTTTAGCCGAGGATCCACGCTGCGCATGCGCCGCTGCAATCAGCGGCGCATTGCAGGGGGAATATCTCCTAAACCGTACAGGTTTAGGAGATATTCTTTATACCTACAGGTAAGCCTTATTATAGGCTTACCTGTAGGTAAAAGTCATAAAGTGGGTTTACAACCAATTTAAGCTTCTCTGTTGGAACTTTTGATTTGTAACAATGTTAAGTAAACTCCTTTTTAGCTTATTTTAAATATCTAAATGATTTTTTTTCTGCCTTTTGGTCTTTGTTTTCCCCCGAACAGCTGAGCCTTTCTTATGGGGACAGGGTCGTCCTCTTGTCTGCAGAGACACCAGATTGGTGGTGGGTTGAACATAATGGTAATTGTGGGTATGTGCCAGCCAGTCATTTGCACAAAATAAACGATGAAGACGATGCAGAGGATGATGACCCGTGGCAGGACAAGGAGTATTTTGGGAGCTACAAGACTTTGGTAAAATGCGCTGCCCTTCCAGATCAGATCATTTAGTCTGTACATCAGTCAGATTTTTCACTCCCATCTCTTTCATGCAGAAGCTACACTTGGAGATGCTGTCTGACCAGCCTCGTACACAGACTTACAGAAATGTAATATTACAAAACAGTTCAGCACTGAAAGGAAAGCGAATCCTCGATCTAGGTTGTGGAACTGGAATAATAAGCTTTTTCTGTGCACAGCTGGCGCAGCCTGATGTTGTGAGTATTAGACCAATGTGTACGTTTACACTGTTCCTGGCTGATTCATAAATGGTTAATAATTAAGCAGTATACACTCAATAAAATTTGACTGCACAAACGCCTTTTTGATTTATGAACAACTATGTAGTGTGAGCACCCATCTAAACCTCCCAGTCACGTGTTATCCATTTGGAATGGCGCTTACACTCCATAGCTGATAAATCTAACAGAGATTGAACAGAAAAAAAAACAAACAGCTGAGGTGGTATGGTTCATAACAAGCACTCAAATGTTTTTACATTGTTTTATCTGCACTAGAATTTTTAGAAACTTTTATTGCCTTCTGTGTGTATGCCGATTAGGGAGAGATTATTCTTACAGGTGGACTCTCCATATATTTTACTATACATAGAGTTCAGCAGGGGAAGTGAGACAGTGGCAGGGCTGAGAACTTTGTAATGGAGATTTTCTTGTACAAAGAGTTTTATTGAAAAAAAACACATCAACAAACAAAAAAGAATACAAAAGAAAAAAGCAGTGGAGGACACACCATAAGCTATCATATATCAGAAAAGATAGTCTGTAGACCTGAGATCAATCCAGCTCCTAGAGATCCGAAAGCGAATCCAGAAGGCTGGCAATAGAATGTCCTCAACTCAAGTGGCCTGTTAGATTGACCTAATGCTGGCTTAGGTAACATGACGGTTAACACACCGGGGTAAATGTAGAACTTAAAAGCACAGTTGTTATACGATACACAACCTTACAAAAAAATAAAAATAAATGAAATAACAAAAATAAAAAATAAAATTCAAGCAGGCACATAGCAGAGGATATCAGTATTTCAAATTGTAAAATAAATAATGCATCCTGTGTCCAAGGCCAACAGGACCAAGCCTGAGGGCCCAAGCCACAAAGAAAGGGAGGATGAAAAGAAAGAAAGCCAGCTAGAAAAGTAGCATGAACAAGTAGCAATGAAGAGAAAGAGGAAAAGAACAGCAAGAAGAAAGTAAAAAAGAATAAAAGAAAATAAAAGAAAGAAGGAAGGGGGTCCATGGGGCGGGGGGAACAGAGACTCATCAAAGAGAAAGTAGTGCTGGGTCAAATCGTGAAGGGTAGTTGTAAGCCACCCAGGGTTGCCATACCCGGAGAAATTTATCGTGGGTATCTGCTAACACAGCAGTAAGTTTCTCATTAACCATAATATCATTAATGCAGTTTTTAACTGCTTCGAAGCTGAGAACCGGGGTCTTCCAGGCCCTTGCAATGATCAATTTAGTTGCAGTAAAAACATGCGCTGCCAACTGGCGTTCAGGGCAGAGAAGCTCCGTGATCGGTTTCCATAAAAAGGCTTTGTAGTGGAGATTTTAAGCCCTTTAGTCAACAAGGTATAAAATAAGCTAACAGGTGACAACCCACCGATAACCACCTAACTGTGCAGTATCTGATTGAGCATGCTTTATTACTGCATTAAAAACTTTCTTCAAATTAAAGAGAATTATATGTACTATATGTCAGGTCTAAGAGATATAACCCCTCCCATGACCAGCATTCTTCGGTTCCCTTGGAAAATAGTACCAAGAGCCAATAGCCAATAATAACACAGGAGTGAAACCTGTGTTTTTGAATGGAGTGGTATACGTTTTTTTATAATGGTATATCACAGGGCACAGAGGACTTCCTATTCATGACTACTTGGGATATGCTGCAATATTCAACAGGTTAATAGACCTTGCAAAAAAAAAAAAAAAGACGCCCCACCCATATTGTATATAACTTCTTCAATTTGGACCGGAAGTAACATCACTTGGCTCCATCTGACACGTTGCGTCACAGATCACGCAACTTCCTCAGAGTATCAAGCTTCTGTTGTTCAAGTTTTGTAAGGTTTCAACCTGGTCTTCTCTTCGCAGATTTTCTAAGTTCTGCCAGGTTCATGTGTCTACGGATGCCAGTTTTGGGTGAAAGGTCATAATGGCAGCTTTGTAGCAGGGTTGCCCCCTGTCTTGTGTTTTTTGGTTTGGGCATTTTTGGCCTTGTTGCTGTGCTGCCCACCCCTCATGTTCAGTGCTTTGGGATTCTTAGAGTCATGAAGATTAAGTACTCTGTGTCCTGTGATGTACAATTTAAGAGATTAAGATTTTTGGTTTACCTGTATAATCCTTTTCTTAGAGTACATGTCGGGACACAGATTCCTCCCCTATTGTTTGTTTCTCATTACCCACTACAAAACTGAGGTTTAGCTGAGCTGGAAGAAGTTATGCCTGGGTGGCATTACTGTCTTTATTTTATTCTTTTTTTACGCCAGTGTGCTTTTACCTAAAAGGTGACCGCATAGCCCAGGTAATGGTGAATATGAAGTCCTGTGTGTTCTGTGGTGTACTTTGAAAAAAGGGTTTTACAGGTAAAGTAAAAATCCTAATTCTCTCTGTGATCTGAGGAAAATAGGATTCTGCACACAACTGGGGCTTCCAAAATCAGTAGGTGGGCAACTCGGGCTAAGGCAAAGATTTGAATACAGCGGAGCTGAAGAAAGATGTCCCTGCTTTTTGAACACTTTTATAATAAACTGAAGAATGCTCATCATGGGAGGGGTTATATCCCGTAGGGCTGGCCTACAGTTTTTGGTTTCCCAGAGTCCAATCCTTCTATAGGTGGCAGGATGGAAGAAGGATAAATTGATGTTGCCTGTCTGTGTATGCAAAAATAAAAACGTCATTTTCTTCACAGGTGTATGCGGTAGAAGCAAGTGATATCGCTGAACAAACAAGTAGGTTAGTTGAAGAAAATGGATTCTCAGGAATAGTTAAGGTTATACGTCAGAGGGCAGAAGAATTGAAATTACCGTCCAGAGTTGATGTCCTTGTGTCTGAGTGGATGGGAACCTGTTTGGTGGTATGATAGTACTTCTGCAGATTTTAGTTTTTTTCTTTTTTTGCCCCTAATCTTTAAATCCTTATTCTTTATTCTCTGCACTTTAATATATGGATCATTACAAGAACTGTCTAAATACCAGTGAGCAGGGCTAAGAAATTACAGTAGACACCTAAGTTTGGGAATTTATTTTTAAAGAAGTCAGTTGACGCTCATCTTGCCTAGTGTCCTAAGTTCAATTTTATTGAAGCTTTTTACCAAGAGCAGAACATGACAACAGAAGAGGATGTCATGACACCAACGCCTGTTTAGTGCCCACCTTTAGTTTAGATACTTTATTATGCTGGAAAACAGTTTACTTCAGGGCTGCCCTAAAACAATAACATCATTTTTAGTTAAAGCTGCAAAAACAGATAAAAATCTGTATAAATCTTCGATCTGGATATATAGAATTACAAAAAATCCTTTCGAAGGTCAAACGCCAATCTTATATGTATTTCATCTGTGTATAGACTTTTGTATGGAGTTCAGCTTTAAATGGACTAGATTAGTATATATTTCCTAACCTGTAGAAGGAACCATCCACCACTACTAATCATGTTGCAGGAAATTTGGTCTTAAATGGCTACATACCCACTTTGGCATACCAAATATCTCTTGCCAAACCAGGGACCTCACCCTGCAATATTAAAAGACATTTAAGTCATATAATTCAATTTTCAAAGACCACCTAATAACTATGAATTATACATCAGACAGGAGGCTCATATCTTATGCATGATCTTTCTTTATTCATGCTCACAGCAGAAAACCAACTTTAGTGAAATGTTATAGAAAAAAATGTTTCTTTAAACTGACAACCAGAAAGCTACACCCCCGGCAGCCCTCTAGGTGGGTCTGCCAATCACGAGGTAGTCCAGTCAGTATATAAAGGCCTGTCCCTTTAGGAACCTCCTCTTTCTTTCTGCTCACAGATCAGAACTCAGATAAGTACTTTACTAGAATCCTAGAATTTATATATTTTATCATATTTTGATTCAGTATTGTTATTTACAGTGTTGTGTGTGTGTGTGTATATATATATATATATATACACTCTTATCCTAGATTCTTGTCATCCTCTACCCCCCCCCCCCCCCCTCCCTCGGGGCGCGGGGTATTTCTCCACCTTTTTCTTTTACTATTTTTT
The DNA here is from genome assembly GCF_905171775.1 of Rana temporaria. Taxonomy (NCBI): domain Eukaryota; kingdom Metazoa; phylum Chordata; class Amphibia; order Anura; family Ranidae; genus Rana; species Rana temporaria. The sequence continues at coordinate 150,895,748 of NC_053494.1, forward strand.
CCCCTTCCTGACAGAATCCGTTTGCATTTTCCTACTTCATCTACCTTGATGACTCTCTATTTACTTTTCCTGATGGCGCTCCGGTCAGCGCGCACCCTTCCGACGCTCTGTCCGGCCCGAGCCCTCTCACTCTCAGCCGCGTGATCTCGTCAAACACCGCGAGATCTCGGCGCCATTTCTTCCTTCCTTCTCAGCTCGTTCGCGCTCTTTCCTCCCTACAGCGCGCTCTCACAGAGGGAGGGCGTGTCGCGACTCCTCGTCCTATCAGGTCAGGACGGGAGTTCTCGCGAGACTACGCCCTCCTCCCCCGTGCTCCGCTCCTCCGTCACGCTCAGCAGTGTGTGAGCGATCGGAGAGGTGGACGGAGCACGGACCCTGCGGTACGATTATCCTGGGAATTTATTCCCTCACTACCATACTTCCATCCTAAATTCCCCAATAGATAGTTTAATATTAATCGATCTAGCGATGCAGCCCTCCCTCCTTAGTGCTACTGCACTCTCATTACTAATTGATATACATCTGATTTTTTCTCAGCATCCCTAGCCCTCCTTTAGTCTAGCGCTGCATTTTACCCCTAACAGCACTATTGCCAACAGTTTTCACCATGGCAGAAGGCAGAGATCCCACCATTATGGACATGCCCATAGAACTATTAGATCCTTCACAGGACACACCTGTAGTCATGACTACAGCACAGATCCAAGAGCTGATAAAACAATCAGTGCAGGCTGCCATGGCCTCGGTGGTATCTACCCCACCTATACCCCATAGGTCCGGATCTGCTGACACCGGCATACCTATTATAAAGAAGGGTAAAGCGTCTCAGAAACGCCGCCACATTGACGTGGCCCACGACTCCCCGGCAGGGGAAGTACTAAACATGCTCCAGACAGTACCATCCCAGGACTGTCGACCCACTGTTCTCCCAGACTCGGTACGACCCCCGGGCCTCGGGGAGATAAATTTACAGAGGCAACGATCCGCCAGGCGGACAAAACCGGACTCCTTTGTGGACTCCTCTCCTGAGTCGTCCGCGGAGTCCGAGGCGTCTGACGCCTATGAGTCTGGAGAAGATGATGAGGATTATGAGGACAGTGGGCACCTGTCGGCTAAGAACGGCACCAACCCTGTACCCCAGGGTGAGGTTTTATTGGACTCCCACGGGGAGCCATTCTTTGACCCCGAAGCCATTAGTCACCCCAGATCCGGTGATTGGACACCCCTACCCGAGGTGGCTCAATACATTGAATACTGGGCTCGGAGGTCGGTCGACAAGACCAACAGAAATAAACTTCGCGCGGAATGTCCCCGCCCGTGTATTACCAAAAAGGTAGTGAGCACTCCTGAGGTGGACCCCATCCTCTTGAGATACCTCACTAAGAGTGGGAAATATTCTAAAAAGGGGATAGAGAGGTCCTTCAAAATGATCCAAGACCGGGTCTTAGACCTGTTTGGCCCCATCACAAAGATCCTAAATCTCAGTGAGCAGGCTTCCGCCTCTGGACAACCCGTCGATTTATCCCAACTTAGGGGATGGGCCCAGAGAGCGGTGTGTCTCCTGGGTTCAGCAAATACTGCATGCTCCATGGAGCGTCGACGCTCAATACTCATGAGACTTGATCCCCAACTCTCCCATCTGGCCGACTCTGAACCGGGGCCGTCTGCCGACGGCATGCTATTCGGAGATTCCTTAATAAAGGACATAAACAAAATGGTAGGGCTCTATTCCAGCCTGGACAAGGCCCAGACGTCTCTGAAGAAGACTAACAATAGAGTTTTTCACAAGGCCGGTAGATATAGAGGCCGCTCTGCCGGCCGTTTCTCCTCCTCCAGGCCATTCCAAAGAGCTCCCGTGCAGTACCAGACTCCACCGCCCTACTCCGTACCGGTTGCACAACCAGCACCCTTTTTCCCCCCCCGGGGACGTCCATGGAGAGGCCGAGGAGCTAGAGGCTACCCCCGTTCCAGACCATCTTCCGGTGAGTACGATACCTCTGCATTTGTCCCACATGCCTGTAGGGGGAAGGTTGAGACATTTTATCCACGCCTGGTCTGCGATTACGGCAGATTCGTGGATACTCAATACAGTGGCGGGCTACCAAATAGAATTATATGCCCTTCCAGTGATGGACCATACTCCTCACCCCATCCGGTTTTCTATCCCAAACGCCAATCTGATGGACAACGAATTACAGGATCTCCAGACCAAACTAGCTGTAACAGAGGTGGACTCAAACTCTCCCGGTTTCCTCAGCAACCTTTTTCTAGTCAGAAAAAAGGGCGGAGGTTTCCGACCGGTCATAAACTTGAGGAACCTCAACCAACATGTCGTCTACCGACATTTCAAGATAGAAGGCATTCACTGCCTAAGAGACCTCTTACGCCCGGAGGATTGGTTAGTCAAGGTGGACTTGAAGGACGCCTACCTTACAGTTCCCATCCATCCGTCCTCTCAACACTTACTCCGTTTCCTGTGGAGGGACAGAGTGTGGCAGTTCACTTGTCTTCCCTTCGGTCTCTCCTCAGCTCCTTGGTGTTTTACCAAGTTACTAAAACCTGTGATAGCATCCCTACGGAGCAGAGGTGTGAGATTGATCGTCTACCTAGACGACATACTCATAATGGCTCGCTCACCCCACCAAGCAAACGTCCATGCATCCTGGACAGTTACCCTACTTCAAGACCTGGGTTTCCTAGTAAACCACGAAAAGTCGGTCCTTATCCCATCTCAGGAGATGGAGTTTTTAGGATTTCTGGTAGACACCAACCTAGCGGTCCTTCGTCTACCCAAGACCAAACTTTTGACCATACGCAAGGAGATCAGCCTCGTGCTCAACAAGCAGAGGGTGTCCTTACGCGGACTGGCACGTCTCGTCGGTCTATTGGCAGCGTCGATCCAAGCCATCTTTCCTGCCCCCCTCCATTACCGAGCCCTTCAGAGGCTCAAAGCCCTTCATCTCCGCCAGGGGCTCCGCTACGCGGACGAAGTCCAGCTGGACGCGGAAGCCATGGGGGAGCTTCGATGGTGGCTGCGCCATGCCGTAGAATGGAACGGCAAGACCATATTCAGCTCCAACCCGGACTTCATTCTGGAGTCGGATGCCAGCCGCCATGGCTGGGGCGCTCGGTGCGGTTCATCCTCCACAGGAGGGACGTGGTCCGCGGAGGAATCACTACTTCACATCAATGCGTTAGAACTCTTAGCAGCCTTCTTCGCCGTCAAGAGTCTACTACCTCACGCTTTCAACTGTTGTATATTGCTTCGCATGGACAACGTCTCCGCTGTCCAATACGTCAATCGGCTGGGGGGCTCCAAGTCCAAGATCCTAGCGGATCTCGCGAGGGAGTTCTGGCATTTCTGCCTGGAACGCAACATCATTCCAATCGCGGAATATATTCCCGGCATCTCCAATATAGTAGCGGACTGGAACTCCCGTCACCTGTCCGATTCCAGCGATTGGCGACTGGATCAGGCAGTATTCCTTGCCCTCAATCTCCTGTGGGGTCCATTTACCCTAGACCTCTTCGTGTCCCGCCTCAACCGCCAACTCCCACAGTTTTACAGCTGGAGACCGGATCCGGAGGCTCAGGCGGTAGACGCCCTTCGCCAGACCTGGCCCCGAGGGACGCACTATGCGTTTCCCCCCTTCTCCCTGATCCTCAGGGTTCTTCTTCACATTACACACCTGAGAGCGGCGGCCGTTCTAATCACACCATGGTGGCCGACGCAACCGTGGTTCCCTCTCCTCCTGGGGATGACGGTGGATCTCCCCAGACTCCTCCCTCATTCCCCTCACCTTCTCACCGGTCCCAACGGGGACCTACATCCATTACTCGTGGACCACTCACTTCCTCTCCTCGCGTGGTTGGTCTCGGGGTGCCCGGTGCAGGCTGCGTCCTTTCAGGAGCAGCTAGGAATCTCCTCACCATGGCCTGGGCCCCCGGAACTAGGTCGGCATACCAATCAGCCTGGAGACTCTGGGTTCGTTGGTGTGATCAACGACAGGTTGATCCCATTCAAGCACCTGTGACCCTAGTGGTCAATTACTTAGCGGAATCCTATGGATCCGGGAAGTCTTACAATTCCCTCAATGTATATCGATCAGCGATCTCAGCCTACCACTCTCCCGTTGACTCGCTACCGGTAGGTAGGCACCCTTTAGTGTGCCGCCTACTACGGGGCGTTAGGTTTCAACGACCCCCACGGCCCAAGTACCAACAGACTTGGGACGTGACCAAAGTTCTCTCCATGTTCTCAGATTGGAACGACAATGATTCGCTATCCTTGAAGTTACTATCCTTTAAATTGACTGTCCTCTTATGTCTGATCTCCATTAAAAGGGTGTCAGACGTCAGAGCTCTGGACATTTCCAGACGCCAGTTCTCGCCTCAGGGGGTGAGGTTTACGGTCGTACGTCGTACTAAGACCGGACTTCAGTCGGTTTTTTACCCTTTCTTCCCATCTCATCCACACCTTTGTGTGGTTCGCTGCCTACAAACTTATGAGTCTAGGACGTCCCCATTACGGTCCCTACGTTCTTCGCAACTTCTTATTTCTTACGTTAGACCTCACCTTCCAGTTTCTTCGGCCACATTGGCCAGGTGGGTACGCTCTGTCATGGACATGGCAGGGATCGACACGTCCCTATTTGGCGCTCACTCTTCCAGAGGGGCGATGGCTACTAAGGTCATCACTGCGGGAGGCTCCCTATCGGATCTATTACTAGCAGCAGACTGGTCTTCAGCGACCACATTCCGTCAATTTTATTTCAGACCGGAGGAACACGTATCTATGACTGTGTTATAATTAGGTGTTTTTTACTGTATGCTTTGTTATAGCTTTAAACTTGCATAAGATATGAGCCTCCTGTCTGATGTATAATTCTAGATTTTCCTAGCTTGTGACGGAAAATATTGATTATATGAAGACAGGAGGCGAGTATCTTCCCTCCCGACCCGTCCCTTTCACTGTATTATGTCTCATTTATTCCAGGTTATTGAACCACGCATGTTCCAGTTCTATGACTGACTGTTCCAGCGCGTCCTGTTTGATCTCCTGTTGGGATCGTTTCGTCATGTTTTCTTCAACACTTGGACCGTTTGTCCTCACAGATCGGAGGTGGGGGCTCCCTCTCCATCCAGATGCCCGGCTGTCGATTGTCTACGGCTTCAGAGGTCCAGTTCCAAGGATTAGATGTCGGCCTGTTATCGATATCCGGGTTTGTTTACAGTTCGCCTCAAGAAAGAGGAGGTTCCTAAAGGGACAGGCCTTTATATACTGACTGGACTACCTCGTGATTGGCAGACCCACCTAGAGGGCTGCCGGGGGTGTAGCTTTCTGGTTGTCAGTTTAAAGAAACATTTTTTTCTATAACATTTCACTAAAGTTGGTTTTCTGCTGTGAGCATGAATAAAGAAAGATCATGCATAAGATACTCGCCTCCTGTCTTCATATAATCAATATTTTCCGTCACAAGCTAGGAAAATCTAGAATTACATACTCAAAGAGGTGCTGGAAACCTTTAGACTTGCATGAGTAGTCAAGTGAAGAAAAATTTCAAACAAGCTCAATAACTCTGGGGAGGCAGTTCTCCCACAGCAAGGCTTCTAACAAGCTCTATAACTCTGGGGAGGCAGTTCTCCCACAACAAGGCTTCAATCGATGGGCACCCAACAGTTGCTCATTCCATAGAAATACTGAAAAGAGCACCAGACCAAAAAGTGATCAAAAAGTTGGTGAGGAGTACAAAGACCAGTGTGTCTTGCCTATGGTCAAGCATGGTGGTGGGAGAGTCGTGGTCTGGGGCTGCATGAGTGCTGCCAGCACTAGGGAGCTACAGTTCATTGAGAGAACCATGAATGCCAACATGTACTGTGAAATACTAAAGCAGAGCATGATTCCCCTCCCTTCGGAGACTGGGCCGCAGGGCACAATTCCAACATAACGACCCCAAACACATCTCATAGATGACCACTGCCTTGCTAAAGAAGCTGAGGGTAAAGGTGATGGACTGGCCAACCATGTCTCCAAACCTAAACAAAGGTGGAGGAGCGCAAGGTCTCTAACATCCACGAGCTCTGTGATGTCATCATAGAGGAGTGGAAGAGGACTCCAGTGTCAACCTGTGAAGCTCTGGTGAACTCCATGCCCAAGAGGGTTCAGGCCATGCTATTAAATAATGGTGGCCACACAAACTATTGACACTTTGCACCCAATTTGGACATTTTCAGTTAGGGATGTACTCACTTTTGTTGCCAGTGGTTTAGACAATAATGGCCGTGTGTTGAGTTATGTTAAGGGGACAGCTAATTTACAGTCATATAAGCTGTACACTCACTACTTTACATTGTAGCAAAGTGTAATTTCTTCAGTGTTGTCACATAAAAAGATATAATTAAATATTTACAAAAATGTGAGGGGTGTACTAATTTTTGTAAGATACTGTGTTTTAATAGGGCTGTGGAAATTAAAGATTACTTCCTCGATTAATCATTTATTTAATTTGTGATTGGTACTAGTGGTGCAACGGATCGTAAATGATCCATGATCCTAACGGGTCACCATATGCGGATAAGCACACCACGTAATCCACGGAGCTCCGCTGCTGCCTCTGCCATAGGAAAGGCTGCGGCTTCGGCCTAGCTCCCGGAGCGGCGGCCTTCTTGGTCCACCCAGCAGCGGCCTAGGTGAGCCTAGAGCGGCGCGCTGACGTCATCACCTGGCCTTAACTGCTCATGTTCGGCCGGCTTCTCTGGTAAGACTAAGCAAGCAGTAATCTTCCTATACAGTGGGGGAGATGTGGACCATATTACAGGGGGTGGGGGAGATGTCTGTGGATATTACAGTGGGGGGGAGATGTCTGTGGATATTACAGTGGGGACTATATATGGTGGTGATTCAAAAAATGTATGTGCGTTCTAATTAATCGAAATTAGTTGATTATTTTTTTAATCGATTAATCGAACATTTTAAACGGTAACGGCCCTATATTTTAATGATGGCTTTAAGAATTGCCAGTTTACCCAGCCAAATGTTTTCCTTTATCACATGGTACAGGACACGTCTTCAATCATAACAGATGGGTTAAATGCTGCACCTTCAGGTGATTGGACTCTAGTAATATATTATGTTTAAAGACCTGTGTTTTGCACTGTATTTAAAAAAAAAAAAGGATTATACAGGAACGTAAAAAATCCAGTTTTTCTCTATTTTTTCCTTTTCTCCTTAGCCACCCCTGCCCTGATTGGTACATTCCAGTCTATCACATTGTCTTCCTTTTTTTATTTGTGCTCTCTCATTTTATGTTTTATTTGCAGTTTGAATTCATGTTGGAATCTGTTCTTCTATCTCGTGACCTGTGGCTGAAAGAGAGTGGAATAATGTGGCCGAGTACTGCATCTATTCACATGGTTCCATGCAGTGCAGAGAAGGAATATTCCACCAAGGTTCTCTTCTGGGACTCTGCCTATGGGCTCGACTTCAAGATGTTAAAGTATGTTTGTTTGACTGTATGCACCCCTAAGATTCTTCCCCACAAACCTGTCTACCCTGTGTATGAATTACTTGCCAAAAACAATTGGTTGAATATACTAGTGAAATACAAGTGTTTTGTTTTAGGCCTCTTTCACATGAATGTACGAATCCTGACATCCGTTTGAAGGGCCATCTTCAGCTGCCCGGGATGCACAGGTTTTTCCATACAGAAATGTGCGGGCAACCTGTTGATATCAATGACAGGCCACTGGCTGGAGTGACTTGCATGAATCTCCACATGTGGTCTGTCTGCACATCAGACCTTCACTGAGGTGCCCTCTAAGATGTGTGTGAAGGTCCTTGCAGCCAACTGCCAGTCATTGATTTAAACCGGCTGCCTGCAGGCCTGGGCATGGAAAAACCTGCAGATCTGTCAGTGTATCTGTGTACCCCGCATGGTCGTGCTAATTTGGAAACTGACTGCTAGTACAGGGAACTTCCCCCCGTATTGCTGGGGGGGAGGGGGAGAGAAACGGATCAGGCAGCGGCTGCAGCATTGAGAACATGTTACATGTTCCACACGAAAAACAGGTGGAACATGTAACATATTCCCAAAGGTGAACTTATCCTTTAAAGGGTCACTAAAGGAATTTTTTTTTTCAGCTAAATAGCTTCCTTTACCTTGCTGCAGTCCTGGTTTCATGTCCTCATTGTTCGTTTTTGCTTTGATGTTGCTGTAAATCCCTCTCTGTTTTGGACACTTCCTGGTTGCCTGTTTCCTGATAACCACAGTACTGGGAGATTTCTCACGGTGGTCACTAATCAAGGAGGTGTGAGTAAAACAAAACTGGATTGGTGCTGAGGAGTTTTAGACAAAGTATCACTGCTCTCTATTGGCTGACTGCCCTCTAGTGGCTCTCTGTACATCAGAGAACCAGCAAACAACAGCAAAAACGAAACTACACTGCAGGCACATTATATGATTGTTTTTTTATCTATTTTTAATCATTTTTAAAAGGAATCAGTTAACTATTATGTCTCTATGCCCTGTAAACAGTCATTTCAGCTAAAATTTTTTTTTCCTTTAGTGACCCTTTAAGCCTTACGCTGCATTACCGCCATGTTGTTGCAACATGTCTGATTCTAAGCACAGTCTGGCGGGGTACTGTTCTGGAAGCCCCCAGCTCATACTCTACTAAAGGCCTGGGAGCTGCCCATAGCACACTTACTCATGGTGTCTGCAGATAGGAATCAAGTTGCCATCTGCTACTAAAATATATTACGCCATATGAGTCCTCTTCAGCTCTGTCTGTCTGGTGTGGCCAGCTTCTCTGCCATTTTGGCTTAGTCTTACATGACTGTAGTAAAAACCTATTTGGCCCAAATCAACCAGTTATTTGCGGACTGTGACCAAAGATGCCACAAGCACACGCCTGCACCTTTTTGCAAATTCTCTATCTGATTTACCTGTGTCTTTGGTGGCTTCTGAGCCATCAGCCTATGAGACTCTGTGTGATTCTGAGTTCCTCCAGTTTTTTCCTGGGGAGGCAGAGTCCACTGTCTTTTAAAATTTAAAAGAGATTGTTTTGGTTGTTGTTAATGCGGAATGTACTACTTTAAAAACAGAGGATCGGCCTGTTGCTTCTACACATGCTATATCCTATATTGGAACCTTTTACTCCCAAGGCCACAAAGACTCCCCTTGCAACCACATCTCTATTTTCTTCACAGAGATTGTAAACACACTGAAAAAACATCATTTGCGTACATGTTACATAAACGCAGAATAGTCGGCTAAAAAATCACAGCACTGACAAATGGTCTGGTAATGAAGGGGTATGACAGGCTTGTACTCAAGTGGTTAGGGACCCAGTTGATCTCAGCAGTTGATTGCCCTTCTCTAGACCTCTCACTGGCATGTCTGGCCTTTCACCCTATCCTGGCTGTGATTTTACTTTGCCAAACCATACCTGTACTTATGTTTTAAAAGATCTTACCACTTTTCCAGTTAATCCCTCGGCTCTTGATGGCACCTTGTTTAAAGTTCTGGACTGGGAAAACGGTGCGTAAGAAGAGTTTGATCCATGAGGAACAACATCCCTTTGAATCTACTCTTGATTCCATTATCAAGGATGCATTGGGTGGCAAGAGTATCCATTTTCCTCAGTAGAAGCCTGAGGATTCCAGACGGCAAAGCCTTTTCCCTGTTTAACCATTTAGAAATGTCCTGTACAGTTTCTTCACTCCTGCATCCTCCACTTTTAGGCTTTCATAAGCTTGGCTTATTCAGTCCCTCCACAAGGTCTGCCACTAAGGCCCCATTCACACCTGAGCGTAGCGGTTTTGATAGTTTTTCTGGCGTTTTGACGCACGTATTCGCACATATTTGCATACAGCGTTGTCTGACGTTTTTGAACTTTGTCGTTTTTTTATTTTAGCCAAAAGGAAAAATGATCATCTCTTTCATCATTTGTTGCTATGTTTGTAGATTTTTTTTTTTTATCTTCTTCCTGGGTGAATATTCTATTTCACAGAACAGATTAAAGCGACAAAACGCCCGAAGAAACGCTCGTTGTCGCGCTAGACGATTGAATCGATCATTTCCATTAGTTTCTATGGGAATACAAACGTTCAAAAACGCCCAAACCAGCTCAATTCGAGCGCCAAAAAAGGGTCCAGAACTTGTTTGAGCTTCAGGCGTTTTTTGGAGTGGAGATGTGAAGCATCTCCATTGAGAATAATGGATTTTTTTCCCCTCTAGCGTTTTATAGCTTCAGGCTACAAAACGCTCTGGTGTGAATGGGCCCTCCAAAGTTTGCAACATCCTCAGGTATGATGGTGCCCCCTACTTTCCAGTAGAATATATCTGATAACCTTTGTGAAAATTGGGACAGCTTTTGTTTTTTTAGATGTTTGGGTGCAGGTGGTGGTATTCCAGGGCTACAAACTGGAGTTCTTTCTCCTCCACCTTCTCAGTTTCTCACCTCCAACCTTCCTGTGTCTCTGCACAGATTAACAAGTCTCCATTAAGCCCTCTAGGGTCTTCTAGAACAATATGTCATTTCCCAGTTTACTCCAAACTGTTTACGCTTCCTCAACCCAAAGGGTCCCATCTTTATTTTCAGAAGCCAGAAATTGTGCATGGAATCTACCAGACTGCTTCATTAAAAACCAAGACATTCTCTTTAGGTCTAGGAGTAATAGCAATAGCCTGCAACTCCTCAGGTGTAGCATTGTTGGTTAGGGATTTAATGGGCTTAGTCACTCCAGCCTGAGGGCTGCTAATGCCGTGACTGTGCCATGGTTCTGGACCCTACTGTGGTTAGAGGTATAGTCAGGGAATGATTAAGCAATAATTCCAAATTAATGTAAAGAAAAGTCCCAGATGCTCAAAGTAATACTAAAAACTTTATTTTTGCATTGCATTGGCGGCCTAGTTTTTATCATGGACTGCAGAATAATTGGCTTTTGGAGTGGTTGAGTAGTTAAACTGAGTGTTCCGCCTATCACGGAACAGCACAAGGAGGAGCACGATTTTTTAAAACTGCACGGCCGACGTCTATGTCACAGACTTGGATTCTGCAATGGGCAAGGTACTGACTCGAGTATAAGCCGAGGGGGTCATTTTCAGCCCCAAAAAAAGGGCTGAAAAACTTGGCTTATACTCGAGTGTATATACGATGTGTATTTTACTTAAAATGTGTGCTTGATAAACCACTGTGCTAATATCATATGACATAAACATTTGGAACTACCATCATTTTATTCTACAGGGTCTCTGCTTTCAGAAAATGTATGGGTTGTGGGTTTATCTAATCTTCAGGCCTAAAAGATGCAAGATGTTGCCAGAGCAAAAGGATTAAACCTTAGTAAACAGAAATTATTGTGCCTGCACAATGTTTGTAAATTATAGTTACTATAGAACTGGCTAAATACATTGCCATTCTTTGTTATGAGATTGTATTTCTATTGCAGGTCTATGGCTGTACAAGAGTTCCTGGCAAAACCAAAACCTGACTATGTGCTAAATCCTGAGGATTGTCTGTCTGAGCCCTGCGTCTTGCTGAACATAAATATGAAGACTCTAAAAGTTGAGGAGCTTGAGGTGAGTATCATTTTTGCTTTAAACTACATTCTTAAGGCAAGAACTAAATGTCACAATGTTGTTAGACTTCCCACAAGGCCCATATATATAAAAATAACATGTTATGCTTCTGTGCAGTTGGTTTTGCACAGGGCAGCCTGGATCCTCCTCTTCTTTGGCCCCTCCCTCCTGTTGAGTGCCCCCACAGTCAGTAGCTTCCTATGATGACACTGGTGCAGAGTGACAGCTCTGTGTGTCCATTCAGACACAGAGCCCTGACCCGCCCCCCCTCCCCTGATTGGCTGACTGGCTTTGATTGACAGCCGCAGGAGCCAATGGCACCACTGCTGTGTTTAGGCCAATCAGGAGTGTCCCGGACAGCTTAGACATCCATGGACATCACTGAAGAGAGATGGGGCTCAGGGGGTGCTGGGGAGGCTGCTACACACACACACAAGGGGCCAGCAGATTCTCGTAGTTTGGCGTAACTTTGTGCGGGCGTAGCGTAACCTATTTACGTTACGCCTCCGCAACTTAGACGGGCAAGTGCTGTATTCTCAAAGCACTTTCTCCGTAAGTTGCGGCGGCGTAGTGTAAATAGGCCGGCGTAAGCCCGCCTAATTCAAATTTGGAACAGGGGGGCGTGTTTTATGTAAATGTTCTGTGATTGACGTTTTCACGAACGGCGCATGCGCCGTCTGTGGAAATCTCCCAGTGTGCATTGCTCCTAATACGCCGCAAGGACGTATTGGTTTTGCCGTGAACGTAAATTACGTCCAGCCCCATTCACGGGTGAGTTACGCAAACCACGTAAAATTTTCAAATTTTGTTGCGGGAACGACGGCCATACTTAACATTGGTACGCCGCACTTACGCCACCATATAGCAGGGGTAACTTTACGCCGGGAAAAGCCTAACGTAAACGGCGTAACTGTACTGCGTCGGCCGGGCGTACGTTCGTGAATTCGCGTATCTAGCTGATTTACATATTTCGACACGTAAATCAGCGTACACACCCCAGCGGCCAGCGTAAATATGCAGTTACGATCCGACGGCGTAGACTTACGCCTGTCGGATCTAAGGGAAATCTATGCGTAACTGATTCTAAGAATCAGGCGCATAGATACGACGTTGTATCTCTTTTGAGAATCTGGCCCAAGGTTTTTTATCTTGATGCATAGAATGCATTAAGATAAAACACCTTCTGCCTTTACAACTCGTTTTAAGTTGTTGTTGAAGGGTTGTGTTAATAGACAAGTGGATGGTTTTTTTTTTTTTTTTTTTTTTTTTTTGGGGGGGGGGGGGGGTTCAGCCAGGAGGTTGGAAAAAATAAAATAAAAATTATTCCTCTATTCAAACAAATGAGTGGATGGAGAGATCGGCTGTCACAATACACTGCAGTTGTTGATTGACAAACTCTTTTCCAGCTAGTCTATTCAGCAAAAGTTGATCAAACTATCGACCTCTGAGCAGGAATGGCCACATGCTGATCACATTTTTATCAGTATCACTTTGTGCAAGCTATTGAACTGTAAAGAATATGTCTGTGAACAGCTCCTGTTGAGGTGTATTGACTCCCAGAAATTGTGTGACGAGTATTTCAGATATATTTTAATGCCATCTTCATGGGGTTGGTACTCCAAATGTTTGTAGTGTATGGTTTGTAAAAATTACTGAGATGGCAGACATCTGACTACAGCATAGCTTCACATTGAAGTAATATTTCTGTAGACTTGTGCTGAATAATTTGTAACCATGGCACAAACATTGCCATCTTTGCAAAGTCATGTTGCTTTCTTCAAACCTCTAGACCTCAGTCACCAACTTGCAAACTTATAGCAGGAATATTTGTCACACATACACATCACATTACAAAGAAGGAGGTCAATGCTAAAGAAAGGCCAGAAATAGTAATTCGCCACGCTGTTCTAACAAAGCTTAGCACAATAATAAGTATTACTGCTAATTGTGTTCAGTTTGTTTTTTGGCTATGTATACCCTGTGTGCATTCTGAGATCAATGCATGTCATGGGCTGTGTGTGTTCAGTGTGTGGATGACAACAAAAGCAGAAAGAAACAAATGGCCATATAGAAGGAGAATTGGGGAGGGGCCCTGAGGTGGAGGCAGACAGAAGAAGTTGGTGTATGAACATGGAGAGCATAATAGTAACCATACATTGTACAATCTATTAGATCTACCATCAACCTCGAAGAGCAAAGGCCTACTTAATTTCATATGAATGCACCGGATTGTGTAGGATTGTCCTCGGAATACAGTGATACGCACCGCATTGCTGTGACGATCACATGCGACTTCTGTTTAATATATGGCTTAACTTGGATTTTATTCACACAAATGGTGCAGGATCCTTTTTTTTTTTTTTCGCATTGAAATTGGATCACATGGGTGTGAACACCCATGTAATTCGATTCCTGTCTGAATTCACAATTTGCACTGCAATCCAATCTGGAGGTGTCAATAACTTTGTATTGACACCCACAGTGGTTTGCAGAGGGCAGTGTGAACTGCCTGCGAAGGGGATGCGATGCGGAAATCAAAACTGGAATTGCGCTGGTTCCAGCATTGCATATGTGTGAACCGGGGCTTAAAGTGGAGATTCACCCTATAAAAAATTTCTAACATTATATCCAGCCCAGTTCTGCAAATAAAATGACACTGACCTTTTTTTTATTTCCCCTGTAGATATCGTTTAGCCATAGAATTCACAGCAGCTTCCGGGTAGGGAATCCCGCGGGAGTGGGCGTTCCTATTGACATGCCAATCAATTGGCATGCTAAACGACAGCGCACACAGCGCGTCACGATTTCCCGAAGGAAGCTCGGGTCGGCTCGGCTCTATTCGGCGCCTGCGCACCGGCGCTGAATAGAGCCGAGCCGACCCGAGCATCTTTCGGGAAGTTGTGACGCGCTGTGTGCCATCGTTTAGCATGCCAATTGATTGGCATGTCAATAGGAACGCCCACTCCCACGGGATTCCCTACCCGGAAGCCGCGGTGAATTCTATGGCTAAACGATATCTACAGGGAAAAAAAAAAAAGGTCAGTGTCATTTTGTTTGCAGAACTGTGCTGGATATAATGTTAGAAATTTTTTATAGTGTGAACCTCCACTTTAAGCTTCAGGGAGTTGGTGCATGTATAGATACACTTACCGGCCACTTTATTAGGTACACCTTGCTAGTTAGTACTGGGCTGGACCGCCTTTTGCCTTCAGAAATGCTTTTATTTTTTGTGGCATAGATTCAACAAAGTGTTGGAAACCTTCCTCAGAGATTTTGGTCCATATTGACATGTTGGCATCACGCCGATTTTTCGGCTGCACATCCATGATGCGAATCTCCCAATCTGGTGACTGTGGTGGCCATTGGAGTACAGAGAACTCATTATCATGTTTAAGAAACCAGTGGTGAGATGATTGGAGCTGTGTGACATGGGGCATTATCCTGCTGGAAGGGGCCATCAGAAAATGGGTACACTGTAGTCATAAAGGGATGGACATGGTCAGCAACAATACTTTGGTAGGGCGTGGCATTTAAACTATGCTCAATTGGTACTAAGGGGCCCAAAGTGTGCCAATAAAATATCACCCACACCATTACACCACCAGCAGCCTAAACCGTTGATACAAGGCAGGATGGATCCATACTTACATGTTTTTGCCAAATTCTGAC
The DNA here is from genome assembly GCF_905171775.1 of Rana temporaria. Lineage (NCBI taxonomy): Eukaryota > Metazoa > Chordata > Amphibia > Anura > Ranidae > Rana > Rana temporaria. Next base: position 150,910,999 of record NC_053494.1, read on the forward strand.
CCTACAATCTGAATGCTGCAGCTGAAATCGAGACTCATCAGACCAGGCAATGTTTTTCCATTTTTTTTTTTTTTATTGTCCAATTTTGGTGAGCCTGTGCAAATTGTAGCCTCCTTTCCTGTTCTTGGCTAACAGGAATGGCACCCGGTCTGGTCTTCTTCTGCTGTAGCCCATCTGCTTCAAAACTTTGTGTTGTGCGTTCAGAGATGGTATTCTTTATACCTTGGTTGTAACAAATGGTTATTTTGAGTTACTGATCCCTATCTATCATCTTGAACCAGTCTGCCCATTCTCCTCTGACTTTAACAAATCATTTTCGTCCACACAACTGCTGCTTGCTGGATATTTTCTCTTTTTCTGACCTTTCTATGTAAACCTTAGAGATGTTTCTGCATGAAAATCCAAGTAGATCAGCAGTTTTTGGAATATTCATATCAGCACCACGCTCTACATCTACATGCCTGAATGTATTAAAGTGGAGGTTCACCCAAAAAGTTAATTTTTAACATTAGATTGATGCTCATTTTGTCAAGGGGAATCGGGTAGTTTTTTTAAAATCGAAGCAGTACTTACCGTTTTAGAGAGCGATCTGCTCCACCGCTTCTGGGTATGGGCTGCGGGACTGGGCGTTCCTATTTGATTGACAGGCTTCCGACGGTCGCATACATCGCGTCACGATTTTCCGAAAGTAGCCAAACGTCGGTGCGCAGGCGCCATATAGAGCCGCACCGACATTCGGCTACTCGTGACGCGATGTATGCGACCGTCGGAAGCCTGTCAATCAAATAGGAACGCCCAGTCCCGAAGACCATACCCGGAAGCGGCGGAGAAGATCGCTCTCTAAAATGGTAAGTACTGCTTCGATTTTAAAAAAACTACCCAATTCCCCTTGACAAAATGAGCCTCAATCTAATGTTAAAAAAAAATAAATTCAGGTGAACTCCCGCTTTAAGTTGCTGCGATGTGATTTGGCCGATTAGCAATTTGTGTTACCAAGCAATTAAACAGGTGTACCCAATAATAAAGTGGCCGGTGAGTGTAGAGGCAAGAATCCTCCAATGCTGCTGATACAAAACAAAACCCTCTTTTCATTCTATAATACATTATTAATGTATTGTGACAATTTCTGTCTTCTTTTAGAGAATGAGCGGTCCATTTGCATTCCATGTAAAACGTGATGGCATACTCCATGGTTTCACTTCTTGGTTCAGTGTCCAGTTCCAGAACATTGAGAACCAGGGGCATGTAGAACTGCATACAGGTCCCTTCAACCCGTAAGTCAAATCTAGCAAACATCCAAGTTTATATGCATCTCTGAATAGATATTACATGAATACTTATAACTTGTTCAAAGTTTTCATAAATATCAATTCATTAATGTTTCGTTAGAGTAGGTAGAACCTATTAATCTGTGTGTAGATTGAATAACAGGATTTTTGGAACAAGATTGCAAGTGCTGAGATCTGACCCATAGTACTATTCTCCCACTATAACCTTTTTTATTTTAACCCCCCCCCCCCACACACAAAATATAAACATTTGTATTCTATTTGCCTACCTTCTTCTTTTTTTTTTTCTGCTTTGAGCTGGGTTTCTGGCCTAGACTGGGCTCTGCTGCCTCTTGGGATAGCCAAGTTGCAGCTATTCTAGAAGGCAGTGTGTTCCTAAGTCGCAACCATGCAGCATATTTGTGCCTACTGGCAATCTGGCAGAACATGGCAGTATTTTTGCGCACATGCAGAAATCCTATTGTGTGTGTGTGAGCATATGTCCTGCTGATTTCTGCCAGGTCCTGGATACCTGGAAGACACAGTAGCACACGTGCCCACATGCCTGAGTTTTTAATATTGCAATGGGGGTGGCTATTCATTCAGAAGTTTAGTTACTCTTTAAGGCCTCTTGTTGATCCAGGCCTGATCGTAAAATCAGGATTTGACCCAAGAGCAATTTCTGGGTTTGAAGTTTCTTTCCTCACACCTTGGGCAGTGTACTTTTGTGTTTGAACAATGTGGAGATCCAACTTATCCTTGGGACAAAGGATTTGGTTGATTTGGAGCCCATGGAGCATCTGCCAGGAGTTTAATCAGGTTGAAATACCACATCCACCTGGATCAGTCTTGAGGTATAAGGATAGGTGTAATTTCATTAATCTCGATCTTAGAGAGCAGGATTTCAAGGGTGGAAAGGCATAGAATAGATCCAGCATTAGACAACCAAATAGTATTGACACTCCAGAATATTGATTAACACTAGGCCCACACAGCCTACTCATAATGTAGTCTTCTGAGACTGGGTCACACCAGAGGCTGTGCCACTGCTGTGGACCTGGAAAGTGCTTTCCAACCAACTAAAACAATATACGGGGGTCTGGAAGGAGCCACAAGCAGAGCCCAGGGCCAAAGGTCACATTCCAGGCAGGCCCTGCAATCATCCAGTCCAGCGGGTTATGGATATGGCCTCCAAAGCTGTTGCTGAAGATATGCCAATTTGGATAGCTGCATTAGAGACCAGCTCAAGCAGCATGTAGATTAAGCCCTGATCGGGGGGAAAAACTTAAAGGGGTTGTAAAGGTTTGTCTTTTTGATTTTCTAAATTGGTTCCTTTTAAGCTAGTGCATAGTTGGTTCACTTACCTTTTCCTTCAATTTCCCTTCTAAATGTTTTTTTTTTCTTTGTTTGAATTTCTCACTTCCCGTTTCTCCTCAGTAAGCTTTCCACCATCATCCGAGTGGTGGAAAGTCATTTAGAACAGCTTACTGAGGAGGAACAGGAAGTGAGAAATTCAGACAGAAAACAAAGAAAAAAAAAAAACATTTAGAAGGGAAATTGAAGGAAAAGGTAAGTGAACCAACAATGGACTAGCTTAAAGGAACCTATTTAGAAAATAAACAAACCTTTACAACCCCTTTAAACTACTCTTGTAGGTGACAGTATATCCCAAATGAATGAATCCCAAAAAATCTGAATTCTGTTTGCGCTCTGTGGAAGAAAACACATTTTCTTTTTTTTGTTTTTTGATACGAGTAGACAATGGTTAGAACCTCTGACAGCTTATAATTTGTCATGTCCTGTTGGTGAGGTTTCCCTTTCTTTCCCAAGTGGAATACACACCTCTAAAAAGTGAGCGAAAACCCCCTCAAACAGCCGACTCCAAAATAGTTGTCCTCAGTTAAATATTTCCCCTCTTTCTTTTCCGGTGCCAACTGTATTTTGGATTTACCATAACTCTCTGACAATAGTCAACAGGACGGGTAAAGTGGATCTTCCCAGGAGGGAAATAGAAAAAAATTGATAGCGATTCCAATTCTCCCCCCTCCATCCGAAAGTAGAAAGAACTGACATTGCATACACTAGTCCTGGTTAGAGTAAATATAACTAGTCACATGCTGGTCTAGTTTAATCTTGGAAATAAAATAGTTTGTCCTCAAAATGTTCCCTGGTAGTGCAACAACCAATTACCAATGAGGGAAAGCAGGAGAAAACTTGCAAGGTTTGAAATATGCATTCAAGTGCAACTCTTTTTTTCCCAAGGTTTGTATACAGTATGGTGGAAGATTTACAACCTCTCTCGTGATTTTATTAGTTTGTGTGCCAGTTAGATATTTTCCCTTGCCACCCCTATCTTGGTAACTGTAAGGAACAAGGAAAATGGCAAAAACTTTAAAATATATCATCATCTACTATATAATATCATCATCAAAAGATTCAGAGTATCTTGAGAAACATCTGTGCACAAGGCTGAAACGCAATAGTGGTGATCTTCAGGCCCTCAGACGGCACTGCATTAAATCAGGCATGATTCTGTGATGGACATCACTGCATGGGCTCCGGAATACTTCCAAAAATCACTGTCTGAACACAGTTTGCTGTACCATTCAATACATCTCCTCTGGGCCAAAACTCATTTAAAATGGTCTGTTTCAAAGTGGAAAACTGTTCTGTGGTCAGATGATTTGAGATTTTTTTTGGCACGCATGGATGCTGCACCCTCCATGTTTGTTATCAGCACTCAGTTCAAAAGCATGCATCTCTGATGGTATTGGCAGCTTGCACATCTGGAAAGGCACTACAAATGCTGAAAGATATATGCAGGTTTTAGAGCAGCATGTGCTCAGGCAAGAATGGGATAACCTTTCTCTCCCAGAACTCCAGCAACTGTTCTCCATAGTTCCCAGATTTTTGATGCTGAAAGTGGTACATTGTTTTGCATGGAAATTTGGCATTTTATATTGTAGGCCTGTAATTCTTGGAAATAATTTACTTAAATCTGTCCAAACAAGAGACTAGTAGACATTCCGGTTATGATAAAGTTTGAAACACAAAATCATTATATAAATAATAACATTTATTCAATAATGTAATCAATTTGAAAACACTGAAATTTGCTCAGTTGCAGAATTGTGGCTGTCGTTACTTTCAGTGTTTGATGAATTTCCCCTTGAATCACTATGGCTCAATTCTGCAAGTGATTCAAATTTTTTATTGACGTTTTCTAGCTGGTCTAAAACCGCTTTTGGTCACCATGGACAATCTCAAGTTTCCAGGCAGAAGGAACAATATAATATAAAAAACTGCAGGCAGGGCACTGGAAAAATCATTAACAAAAGGGATAAGAAATAATGTGATACAGTAATGTAATATTATGTGTTATTCACTTTTTGAATTTGGGGCCAGGCTCCATCCACATGCGTCGCAACGCTTGCAGGGAACGGAGCCTGGCACTGTGATGGATCGAGTTGAAGACACAGCGGAGAGACCTCATCGCAGAATCCAGGAGACAGAGTAACTTTGCCTGGATCCTGCAATGCAATCCCGAGTAAGGTTCGGGGTTACCGATTTTGGTAATGAAAATTCACCCCGTGCCAGACTCGGGAGGTTAAAAGAAGAGGGGGATGCTATACTGTGGCAAACATGGGCCTGTCCCAGAAAAGATGTGCTCAGATTGTACTTTGCCAGCTTTTGTTTGCCCTGACCCAACTTTTTTTTGAAAGGTGTTGCTGCCGTCAATTAAATAATGTAACATTTTCTCAGTTTAAACATTTCATATATTTTCTATTGTGAATAAAATACAGATTTATAGGATTCGTAAATGAATTCTGTTTTTATGTAGGTTTGCATAGCATCCCAACTTTTTGGAATTGGGGTTGTATGAGATGGTTTCTTTTATAAAATTTTGCAAATAAATTAAGAAAAACATTTTTGTTCCCCTCAAAATTTTCAATTAATTTGGGTCAATGCTAAAATCTGAAAAATGTCCTGGGAAACAAGGAAGTAAAATAGTCCGGTCTTGAAGTGGTTACTTACCGCATCTTTATGGTCAGACTTTAGTTCCATTGTAGTTGCCATTCTTGATGGCCTTTTAGTTACTAAAAGGAAGTGGTCTGATTTAAAGAGTTAATATTCTTTTCTTGTAAATCCTTTTTAATCTCAATGTGCGGCTAATTGTGAACTACAAATTATGTTCTAAGCTTTAAAAGGGAATATTTTGTCTGTAAGGGCCCTTTCACACGGGGCGCATCCGTGTACAGGCTCCGCTTTGCTCAGCAGGGATCACTCTGTCGATCCCCGCTGAGCAGGCAGATGACAGGTCTGTCTCTGCACACTGTGCAGGGACCAACCTGTCAGAGCGCCGCTCTCCCCTATGGGGGATCGAATGACGACGGACCGTAGAGTCAGACCTGAACGCTCTGCCCATGTGAAAAGGGTGCCCAAGTGGCATGATGAGTAATGACTAATCCTAAATATGTTCACTTGCAAAGAAAGTCTGCAAGTTGCGTTTGTAAAAATTGATTACCTGTTTTGTTGGTGTCAGTGCTAAGTAACAATTTGCAAAGTAGCTGGACACGTGTCTGACTTTGCATGCTTGATAGTGTTTCAATAGGTCAATGAATGTGGATACCTGAGGATGACATCAGTCTATGTCATAGACTCTGAGGTCTTTTTTTTAAAGCAGTGAATGCGACTTTCAAAAACATTCACTGTGGCGAAATCGCCACTGTCATTTAAAACACATGCAACTGGAAGATTTACTTGCAGAAAATGTCTGATGCAATGCTTTATAAATATATCTCACGTATGTCAGCCAATTCTAAGGAATGAAGGTGAAGTGTATAGGTCCCTATTTTATCATATTTAGATTCATGCACTCCAAGCCCACATCATTTTTTTACTGCATGCTTTATAATCGGGTATATTTGTTTTCTAAGGCTCACTCACTGGAAACATACACTCTTTATGCTGGATGAACCAATACAGATTCACAGAGGAGACAGGGTTGAGGGCTCTGCAGTATTTAACAGGAATCCTATGTGGAGACGTCACTTATCTGTCGCACTCAACTGGTCTGTCACTGCGGAATCAGCGACAACAGCACACAATGTGAGTATCTCACACCATAATGAAATGTGCATGAACATGTCTGAAGGGAGCGTTTGCTGGGTTGCCTCCAGGAAGCCGATTGGCTGCCAGCGGCAATACAGTTGTCTCTTCAGACATATGTCCACTCTAAGTGCTGCACTGGGTTAGTAATATTCCATGTTTCTTTTATTGATAGGTTGGCTGCAAGGTATTTCCAATATGGAGATGAATTTCTTTCCATGGGAGTTGCTGAAGGTGTTTCTTATACGAACAAGACACGTTGGACTGTAATCCACTTACATTTCAAATATATTACCTGGCAGATAATGACAGGCAATGTATAATTGACCGGGTGGTATCACACTAATAGTTAAAATATATCTTGCCATATCTGCCAACCTAATTTGAAGGATAGGTCTATTTTCGAAACATATAATGTATTTTTGAGAACCCAGTGTTTGCCTTCTGTGGTATAGCTAGCTTGACTGTGATACTCTTGCCATTTCCAGGCCCTGCAGGCTAAATAAGTTATCTGTAGAATACATTTGGTAAAGGCATCACCATTGTTGAATATAGAACACAGATTGTTTCCATGATGGTAAAGTTAGAATAACACTTCAGCCAAGAAATCAATTGTGGGTAGACCCATACTATACACCAGGACTCAAAATTTCAAGCCCTGAGCTTCTAGCCAGGCCTCAAGTGTTACTCGCCACCAGTTGCCTTACCTAACCCATACACTGCCCCGCCCCTAATTCCACCCCTAAAAACACCCTTGTAGATTATCTCTTGGAATGACACTGTTAAATGTTTTATGCCGAATCAAGTTACACAATTAAATATTACCAACAACAACTTTAACAAAATGGGACATGGCACTGGGGCAGACCAGAGGGACATGGCACTGGGGCAGACCAGAGGGACATGGCACTGGGGCAGACCAGAGGGACATGGCACTGGGGCAGACCAGAGGGACATGGACTTTTTTTACTTCTGCAAATATTGCTCTGCTTCTTATGTACAAGACTCCCTCCTCCTCCTCTGCCTTCTCTCTAGAACCAGGTCTTTTCCCCCATTCTCTTGCTGTCTCCTCTGCAACCCCCATCCATCCTCCTCTCTCTCTCCCTCTCAAATTCTACCAACTCTGATAATCAGGAGCCCCCTGTGTGCGGCTCCACACTTGCATGTCCCCACTTCCCCCTTTTCATTCAGTCAGGCAGTGAGGAGAGGAGCTGCAGCACAGCGGGAGGGAGTACAATCCAGCACCGAGATTCACACACCTGCATAGCCACTGACGCCGCACAGCATACTGCCGCTCTCTTGTCAGGGCAACTCTTGGTGAGCGATGTGCTGCACTGCCTACCTGGAGTGGTGATAATCGCAGTCCTCCTGCTCACTTGTTCCTTCCTGCTCTCTGCTCTCCAGCTACATTGGTCAGGTTGGGAAGCCAGGCTCAGAGAGGTCATACTATCAGGTCCCATGGCTTAACGAGAATTGTAAGGAGAGCACCTGTGTACTGCTCTGCATGTGTGCGGCTCACCCGACTACTTTTCCTGGGCACGCACCTTTCCTCTTCGGCCGCCAATCGCAGTGTGGCTCTAAGTGTAGGCACAGATTGGACTGTTGGTCATGCAGAACTGTTATCACTCGTCCCCAGCTTAAATCCACTCGCCAAATGCTAGCAGGCGAGTGGAAATTTTGAGGGCTGCTATACACCAGTGGTCTCCAAACTGTGGCCTGAGGGATGGATGCAGCGATTGGGTCACTATTCTTCCTACTGACATCAACAATGGGGGCATAATTCTGAACACTTTTCCACTGCTATCTATGATGGGGCACTATTCCTCCCACTAAAGATTTGGCATTGTTTACGCCAGTTGACAACAGGACAATTTCTATTCCGTCTGGCCCCTAAAGTCTGAAGGACAGTAAACTGGCGCTTTGTTTAGAAAGTTTGGAGACCCCCACTATACAACGCACACAAGATGAAAAACAAGAAGTAACACAAAACACCTTTTTAAAATGTTTAATGTGCTTTTTATCTTTTTGTAATATCACAGATAACTGTTGGGCTCTTTAGTGCTTAATGATTTTTTTTTGTTTTCATTTTTTCTTTGCTATAAAAACTACAGTGTTAAAATTGAAGTGGGTCTCTCCCCTCATTTTCTTGACCACAGGGGCATGTCCATTAGCCTGATGCACTTAATAAATTATACTGTTTATGTACATAATTACATTCGGTTCAGTGATGAGAAGTGAAGTAGCAGCTCACTTAGGGCTGGTGAACATTCACACTTTGGACAGGTCCACCTTGGCGCAGGGGGAAGGCATGATCACCCCCGTAAACTATATGTAAAAAATAAATGTATGTGCTCAGATTCAACAAATCCGGAGATTCACATTATTGCATGAAATTGGGCTCTTGTAAGGCGACACAACACAGGAGGCAGGATGTATTGCTGCACAAAGAACAGCATTGAAGGGGGAGAGGAAGCTACATCCAGTGTCACAGTAAGAGGCAACAATCCACTAGGTACATTCTCCTCTAGACATTTCTTGGCAATAAAATGCCCCTTCCTCTCTCTGTGACTTGGAACATTCCTGGGTGGTGGGAAGACACATCGCCTGAGAAGGAAGACAGCAGCAATCCAGGACCTCAAATAATGGAAGTAATAGTCGGTCAGTCTCCTCTCTCAGCTCTTTCATTCCTCAGCACCCAGTGTGTCAAGGGTCAGGTAAGAAGCAACTTATCACCATAATGTCACATGTTATATGCCACATATATAGGATCGAGCTGATCAGCAAGAAATCCATCCCTAAGGTGCATGCGCTGCTTCTCTCCTCGAGAGTTGATAGGAATGACACCTGGGTCCACTATGACCACGACACCAACAATCAGGTAGTGCTCCTCCAGGACTACGTTTGTCACAAGGGCCACCAGGTCGAGGGCCTCCTGCTCTGGCCCATCCAGCTCCAGTACAACCACCAATAGGTTTGTCCATGTGAAGACAGCACTAAATAGACCAGAAAAGAACACAGTAAGTGGACTGGGCCCAAAAGAACAATTCTTATCACATCATGTTAGTTGAGAACTTATTCATAGAATTAAAAACAAACTCACCATTCTGCAATATTTTTGTGAGATCGAATCACAGATGTTTCTATGTCAATGGGATGGTATCTCATACCCCGTAATTCCAATGTTTCATCGAGAGAACCAACCACGTATAAGGCATCGTGCCTCTCTAGGAAAAGAGATAAAGATTTTCTCTTTTAAAGGCATTCTGTACAGACTGTTTGTAATTGCAATTACACATTGTAATACCATGATTGTAGATATTATACATTTTCAACAGGCAAGGCAATCAAATCTTTTACTTTTCTAAATGACTTAAAATGATCTAGCTGTTTTTGCTAAATCCTGTTATATTCTTAAAGCTGAACTCAAGCCTGATATAAAAAGAAGACAGAATGGCACCTGGCTGTGGCCTGGTAGGAGCCAGTCAATCTCTGTTGCCGCCCTGAATGTGTTGACAAAAGGAGATGGAGCGAGCCAGAGAGGACATTGGCGTTCTGCTACAGTGTATGTTGAGAACATGGTTGTGCTGTCTGGATCACAACAGCATCCCAATAAAATTTGCTAGGTAAATCAGCTCATGCTGGGTATTTCCCAAATTGTCTGGTGTTCAGCGTTAAAATAAAATCTCCACTAAACTAATAACACAATAGTGGAAGCTGGATGTTTTCCTAGTAAACCTCACAAAACAGTCTCATCATCACCCTGTTGCTGACTGGCAGAGATGTCCATCCTGGTTATACCCTGACCTTTGCCACACCCTGAAAGTAACAATTGCTGAGGCTAAGCAAACTCGAAGATGCTCTGCTAAACTAAACAACTGAATGACAATGGAAGAACCATGCTGAATGTTGGTGGTAGGATAGTCTCCAAACAAGTCCTAATTTTCTAACTTCATTACCTCCGCTGGCATCCGTTAGCTCTGTTCTTCTGAGAAATCCAAGATATCCAGTCCGAGACCACACAGTCTGAGTGTCCCCGAAGCTGAGCCGTGCATTAAAGTGATCAGCATGCAAAGCCTCCTCACCATACACAGTGTAATAACCATTGGCATTATGTGGGCTGCTCACCCAAACCTGTTGAAAACAAAAAATTGGCATTTATTCCTTATTTTTTAAAAGAGAGAAAAAAAAACCTTTTATCTTAGGGAATGGTTACTATTTCTGTATCCTGGTGGGGAGATTTTCCTTACACTTCCAGTCTCAGAAACACCAGGAAGTATGAGGAAATTTCTCCAAAGCAGGGAAAAATAACCTCTTATATTGCTCTCTGTTGGAGGATTTTCACTCATCTCCTGTTCTTCTGAAAGCTCTAACATTTGGGTTCCCCATTAATTTCTGTACCGGAAACAATGATCACCACCACAAATTGAGAGGGTGAATCTTCCCCCAGCAATAAACATTACAGCTACTCTGCCCCTCCCAATTTTTTTTTTACATACGCTACTTTACACGAACGACCATGTTTACTTACCTCCCCTAAATGAGAGTCTCCAAGTGGTCCTTTGGTCTCTGTATGTGCAATAATGACTTTCACCCCAGGAAGAATCTGTAAGGAAGCATAAAAGGTAATTTACTGAGCTGAGTGTTGAATACAATATCCACAAGGTCTATGCAAGGCTATGCTGACAAGGGTATACTTTTTAAGTTTTGCATCAAAGCATGCAGGAATCCATGTGTATTGTAGGTTACTGCCTCCTTGTACCCACAAATTAATCAACAAGAAAACCAATCACATTTTAGCATAAAAAAAAAAAAAAATCATAAACAGTGTGTGCCAAATTCTACAGGGATAGGTCTAAGTGGGAGTTGGGGGGTAAAGGGGGAGGGGTACAAAGGTTTAGGCAGAGGATACAGATAAACTGCCTTTGTCACTGAAGAACAGGCATACAACTTGTCCTGTCCAAATACACCATTATAAAATTATTTTAAGGGTGAAAATTCTTTATAGACAAATTTACATTCTTCATACATCTTTAAACAAGTAGAATAATCTGCTACTTTATTGCCGTCTGTACTTAGACATATCTTTGGACATTTTCCACACTTAGTTGCATCCAGCCTTAAATTAATTATAGGCCATAACCCCAAAGATGGGCACCATGAACTTGGTGTAGAGAGTCTCACCTTTCCAGATTCCATGAGTGGTAGACTGTGTGGGGAACCTCTCTCCACAAGGCGAACTCTTAACAGAAAACCAAATTGATAATTAGACAAAAAAGGTATGGCTGATCATATACAGAAAAATCAGAAGGGCAGAAGTTTTACCTGTCATGGCGTAGAGCCCGCATATCTACATAGACAGTGGTAGGGTCGGGCCCAGCAGTGCCCTGAAAAAAACAAAACAATTTATTCTTCTTTGCAAACAATAGAATTGTTCTAAAAGGATTATGTGCTGGAGCTGCCATGCAGGTGAGAAGCTATACACAAGTCTAAAAAGCACATGGTGTGTAATCTGGACAAACACAAAGCTTTTCTGTAACTATCAATCATTACTGTAAACGTGTTCTGTTGTTAAAAAACTACTATCTTATGTTCAAGCCAACTCTACCACAAACGGATATAGCAGATTTGTATAGTTGCTGGTAGGCTGAATCACATGCTAGCTTTTTATATATCTCATAATATACTTAAGGTACAGTAAAACCACAGAGATTTCTATCCCATAACACCCTGCTTCTGGATAATCATTGAAGTCTGCTGTTAGACTGAAGGTTGGTAGTCTCCATTCCCCGATTTGGAGTGGTTCATGAATGAAGTACAGTAAAACCTTGGTTTGAGAGTAACTTGGTTTGAGAGCGTTTTGTAAGACGAGCTAAATATTTTAATAAATGTTGCCTTGGTATACAAGCGATGTCTTGATATAAGAGTAGTGTCATGTCACAACTGAGTATAAAAAAGTAGAGAGGAGCCTCTAAGTGTAGCAATATGGTTACATTTAATGACGGTACAACATTTAGCAACTTATTGCTACACTTAGAGGTGCTTCTCTTCTCTTTTATTCTCTGTAAAAAAAATGCTTTGATATACAAGTGCTTTGGATTACAAGCAGGGCTCAAATGCTGCAGGAACGCGTGGGAACGGAGTTCCTGCACTTTTTTCACAGCAGGAACGCAGTTCCCTTTGTAGGACTAGAGCAGCCATGAGCAGTCGAGCCCCCCAAGCCAATCCTTCACTAAACGGCGATGCCCAGCTCAAGTCACTGTCAGGGGCAGGCGAACCTTAGTAATCCTTTATGTTACTGGCCGCTTCCTGTATATGGATTCATCAGGTAGTGTGCGGGTATTCCGTCACTTCCTCGATGCCGCAATGTCTCCTGGGAGCTTTTGTCATTGTTCCCAGGAGACATTGCGGAGGTCTGCCGCAAGTTATCGCGGGATTTAGAAAGAAGCAAGTTTTTTCTAAATCCCGCTACCCGATGAATCCATATACAGGAAGCAGCTAGTAACATAAAGGATTACTAAGGTACAGTGGATCGAAAAGAAAAAAACATGCGGTTTAGTAATTATGCATATGAGCGTATTATTTTTTATTTTTTGGTGAGGGAGTGGATCTTGGGTGGGAGTTCCCACACTTTTTTCCCCAGGACTTGACCCCTGATTACAAGCATGTTTCTGGAACGAATTATGCTCGCAAGGTTTTACTGTACATCTAAACAAAAGGCATTCAATGTATTGTAGTTTGTTTCCTTAAAGAAGCAGTCACAGCCTGCAGAATAAAACCCTGCACACACGGCAAAATGCTGGGCGACCTCGGCTCGTTCAATAAAAAATGGCTGACATTCGACCCGCGTGTAAGACAGCGCTATCAGCCAATGCCAGAGTGTTCGGGTGTCAGAACACAACAGCTCAGCGGGGGAGATCCCTGTACTAATGTCAGTTTTCTTTCGGTCAACAAGCTGGGTTGAACGAAAATAAAACTCAGTGTGTACCAGTCTTTAGACTCTTGGGCAGACCGTACAGGATTCATTTTCTTCCCTTTAACCAGCAGATTGAACAAAAGAAAATAATCAATTTTCCCATCCACACATTTAAAATGGATTCGGGAATCCCTCCTGCAGAGCTATTCCCCACCGTCATAATACACTCATCAGCTCCGCTAGCTAGATATAGCCAGGGGCACTGATCGAAGGTAAACTTTCTAGCAGGCTGGTTGTACAGAAGTTGAACAAGTGATCACCAGCCTGCCAATAGATGGATCCAAACTTGAACCGTCCCTGCAGACCCGGACAAATTTGGATCCATCTATTGCCAGTTTTGCTCTCTGTGGGGAAGCATTAAAGGATAAGTTCACCTTTTCAAAAAATAAATAAAATACATGCACACTTTTTTGCAGGTAAAACAATTGTGGATTATTACATTTTTATTGGGAGCCTGGAGAGCATGGAACCCACAATCAGCAGATTGTAAGTGCTATGCAGGGCGTACGATCATACCTTGTACAAGCATTTAGTTACACAATGACAAGATATTTCAATAAACTACCACAGGGCTCAACAGCTCCGTAGTAGTTAACTGAGGACTACAACCTGACAGCTGCAAAGGCTGTTGGTAGTTGTAGTTTTCCATTCACAGAACACTGTAAATGAGTGACACGGCCAGGTGGGCGGAGCCCCGCATGGCCACGTCTTTTTTGATTTAGGCAGCAGACATAGGGAAAAGATTCCCGGTCTGCTGTCACAGAGGGGATTCGGAGTGGGCGATGTGTGGGTGTAACATGCAACATGTTAAGAAAGGTGAACTTATCCTTTAATCCCATTATAGAGATACTACATGCTTCCCTACTGAGTCAGATCTACAGCTCTACAATCTGCAAAGCAAATTCTCTCCGGCTGATTGGAGAGTTTTGGTTCTGACTCCTCAGAGAGCACTGCTTCCCCACAGAAAGCAAGGGTCATTTTCTACAGCATGCTATCAGAGGGCCAGCGTTTCTTCTCCAGCTGTGGCTGCTTTCTAAAGAAAGTAAACTAAGACTTTGCCCACCTTTTGTTTTAACACACCTGGAATGTGTTTAGCTAATTTACCTGAAAGTTAAACTGGGCTTTATCCCTCTCAATGCCAGGTCCTTACGTCGTACAGACCCGACAGCGGGGAGTGTTAAACCTCATACACACAATCGGATTTTCATCGGACAAAGCATAGGACTTGAAACTACATGTTTTTTTTTTAGCTCTTTAGCGCCACCCTTTGGGCAACTTCTGCTAATGTTGTGTTATGGTGAGCATTGATTCTGAGCATGCGTGTTTGTACTTTGGAGTTTTGTCCGAAGGACACGTGTACACACAATCGGATAATCCGACAACACACAATTGTTGGCAGACAATTTTAAAGCATGCTATCCCACATTTGTCTGCAGAAAATCCGACAATTGTCCGATGGAGCATACAAACGGTCAGATTTTCCGACAACAGCCTGTCATCACACAATTCCCGTTGGATAATCCGATTATGTGTACATGCCTTAACACATACTTGTGTGTATATCTGACAAGCAACGTCTGGCTGTCAGATGGAAGCAATCCAGCAGCAATGTAGCCACCAAATTGCTTTCAAACCCCAAGGTAACAGATGCTCCCACAATGTGTCTAGGGGTGCGCACGTCTGGGACAGGCATGGCACGTGCTGCCGGGTAAAGGGGCAGGAGCTGAGCTCTTCTTCCTGCTGACCTGGAAGCGACATGTAAAAACATCACTTCCCTTCACTTTTTCTGGTCAGCATAGCCAGGAATAAATCGAATTGTGTGCAATCTGTACTGTATTAGATTCATTGGAGCACAGGTGAGATATCCAGGTTCTTTTAGACACCAGATGTCTCATTAAAGAGAACCGGTCACCCAAACAAAAATGTAAAATTAGGTAAGGCCCACCCCACCCCACCCTAATGTATACATATGTAATGGGGGCACCTATGCATGAAAATGTTGATTGCGATATACCCGTTACATATCGCTGCGCACGCCAGGGTGAGAGTAATTTTAGCACCAGATCGCCTCCATAAACTGATGACCTGTAGGGTGGTTTGCATTTCCTTTGCGGTAATATTGTGTAACATAAAAAATTTAAACTACCACTGGCTGCTTTCAGAAAATATATAATGTTTTGGGGGGTTTATGCAATCTTCAGGCCTAAAATTATTTTTATATACATGTGCAAAAACGGCCCTGAGTTAAAGCGGAGTTCCACCCAAAAGTGGAATTTCCGCTTTAAGTACTCCTCGGCCCCTGACATGCCACGGGCCTCCTAGGTGACTCCTTCCTCTCGCCAATCTTCTGGGACACATGACAGGTCCCAGAAGATTGCCTGTCCACTGGGAATGCGCAGTGCGTGCCCGGCCGTGAAGTCGAAAGCTGTCACGGCCGGATGCCCACAGTGGCTATGACGGCGCCGGCAGAGAGGAGCGATGCTCGGGGCGGCCGCATGGCTGGACCGTGGGGCATACAAGTGTCTGTGTATTAAAAGTCAGCAGCTAAACTTTTTGTAGCTGTTGACTTTTAACAAACAAAAAAAAAAAGCCTGGAACTCCGCTTTAAAGTATAATCTTTACGTAGAGTCTCTGAAAGATAAAAGAAGCCGGCATGTGATCCCAAATACCAGCATCTACCTGTAACAACAATATCAGTTTTGGCTGCAGTTGGCCTTTAATGACTTCAGATCCCTCTGCAGTTCCTGTGCAGACACACACTTCTGTTGCACTGCCCAGCGGAGCCCAGAGCAAAGCACGCTGCACATAGCATGTCAGCTTACATACATGCAGACACCATACCTGGTCAGCAAGCTTGCCCAGTCTGTTGGGCTGAAAGAGGAACCACAAAGAAAAGTGAGAAATGGAATGGTATGATAGCAAGAGCGGGAATAAACAGAGGTTGAGGAACTCGTCTGAGCTCAGAAGTGAACATGACCACACATAAACTAAAATGATAAGCTTCACACAAAGCATATAAATTGCTATGACAGAACTCCTACCTGTAAACAGATGGCCACATTGACCCGACAGCCGAACGTGGTGCTCACAGCCCTGGTGGACAGTCCCAAGTCCTTGAATAACTTTGAGAACGACTGTGTAAGTGCGATACGTGGCCGTTCCTCCGCTACCACCATGCATGTTCGCACGCAAGACAGATTCACACCTCGGGACTGGGCAAGGGAAGGAGAGGATCAGGAAGGAAATTTAAGGATTAGCAAAATAATGGAGAACAAGACAAAAAAACAAAAACAAAAGGCTAAATAATATATGAGGAAAGCCTAAGGGAAGCACAGGAGGAAGAAGGAAATAAGAAAAGAACAAGTGTGGGTAAATACTCATCAAATCATCAATAATAACAGAGTATGTACCTTCAATGTGCCCGTCTGTGTGCCCAGGCCTCTGGTACACATTTCCATGACGGAGTACGAGCAGAAGGTGACGCGTACTTTGTACTGACTAACTGCACTAAGCCACAGGGATGCATTGCTCTCCAGCTCCAGAGGAGGCACGAGGATGGACTGGTGACCAGAATAAATGCTGCATAAATGGCAAAGGAACATTGTTAAGGAAGAACCTTGGTATAGTAGAAAAGCAGTTTATTGGTAGAACACAAGAAATGATAGAGATCACTAACTGCAACAAATTCACTTTTTTGCATTATTTCCTTGCAGTGGGACATCAGTCGATATGCAGGTCAGAATCAAACACCTATAAAACCCTTCTCTATGTACATACACACTCAATGAAAGTATATCTAAGGCCAAAACCTTTTTGTTTTTAATAGGGCACAGAAGTTCTGTTTATGACTTGTCCTGAAGATACAATGGGAAATAAGGGACATTTCTCAGAAATGAGGAAAATCCCCTGTGAGCTGTGACTGGAACAAGTGGAAGATTTCCCCTCACCTCCTGCTCTGGTGACAACTATAAACTTTTGTACCCCCCATTACTTTCTGTCCTGGTGACAGCAGCCACCTGCAATAATAGCAAAGTTGAAATTCCCCAGCAGGGGTAGAGATTGAAATAAACACGGAAAATAGTTTTTGCTTTAGATACATTTAAGATCTTGCTGACTGTACAGCTTATATATATATAAGGGAACAAACAAATGTAGATTTAAGCTTTTTTTTTTTTTACGAGCATAGGGCACATTCACTACACGCAATAATCGCATCGAAGCAGCTCCTTTTTAGCGGTAAGCCTTGTGTGACTGTTACCCACATTTGGGGTGCCATTAATAATCAATTAGCTAGATTCACGTAGTTTGCCGCAACTTTAAGGCGGCGTAGCGTAACGTATTTACGCTACGCCGCCTTAAGTCAGAGAGGCAAGTACTGTATTCTCAAAGTACTTGCCTCCTAACTTACGGCGGCGTAGCGTAAATGCGGCGGGCACAAGCGCGCCTAATTCAAAATAGGCTGAGGGGCATGTTTTATTATAATTTTGTTTGACCTGACGTGATTGACGTTTTTTTTTAATGGCGCATGCGCCGTCCGCCTACATTTTCCATTGTGCATTGTGGCAACGTACGCCGCACGGGCCTATTGATTTCGACGTGGACGTAAATGACGTAAATCCCTATTCACGGACGACTTACGCAAACGACGTAAAATTTTCGAATTTCGAAGCGGGAACGGCGACCATACTTTAACATTACTATTCCAACTATTTGTTTGAATAACTTTAGGCCTGATAAAGCGTTACGTAAACGGCCGGGCGTACATTCGTGAATAGGCATATCTAGTGATTTACATATTCTACGCCGACCGCAATGGAAGCGCCACCTAGCGGCCAGCCTAAATATTGCACCCTAAGATAGGACGGCGCAAGCCGTCGTATCTTAGATAGGTTTAAGTGTATCTCTGTTTGAGAATACACTTAAACATTAGGTCTGTGCAGATTCCGAGTTAGGTCGGCGTATCTACTCTTTTAACTCTATGTGAATCTAGCTAAAAGGCACCACTATAACGATGCTCGTTTCTATGCACATTCTCAGAACACCAAGGTGTGAGTGCAGCCTTAGGCCCCTTTCACATTGGACCTGTAGCCGCGGTGGCGGTATATCGCCGCTAAAAATAGCGGCGCTATACCGCCGGGATTGCCGCGGGAATCAGCCGCTAACGGTGCGGTATTAACCCCCGCTAGCGGCCGATAAAGGGTTAATACCGCCCGCAATGCGCCTCTATAGAGGCGCATTGCGGGCGGTATTGCCGCGGTTCCCATTGTTTTCAATGGGAAGGAGCGGTGAAGGAGCGGTATACATGCCGCTCCTCTCACCGCTCCAAAGATGCTGCTGACAGGAGATTTTTTTGTCTCCCACCAGCGCATCGCCTCAGTGTGAAAGCCCTCGGGCTTTCACATTGAGTCTGCAGTGCAGGAGTTTTTCAGGCGGGATAGCAGCGCTATTTTTAGCGCTTTACCGCCTGAAAAACTCCTCAATGTGAAAGGGGCCTTAGTGCTACACTCATTTCTACACTGTATCCATGGAAGGTGCCATGTTTAGCACACAGGATAGACTTCAAACTTGTCTGCCTTTGTTCGTTTTCCATTGCATGGTGGATTGGTTTTTCCAGTACCTTACACAAGAAAGGTGTGGCTGTCTGTGTTTCCAGCTCACAAAAATGACACGCACACTGGCAAAATCAACAGGTATTTTCTTTACTTACTGAAAATATTCCTAGCTTGAAAAAATGAAAACTAATGCATCTAAAGACTTGTAAGATGCAATATATCAAAATGATTGCGTTTTGTTTTGGGTATTCTTTAATTTTATTCATAATTGCATAGTTTAGAATGATTCTACAACATGCTGAGAAGGAGAAATGACTACACACAAGCCAATCAATGTATGTTTTGACAACCAGATTGTTACTCAGATAAGGCCCCTTTCACGTGATCGGCCCCGGAGCCGAGAGGGACACCTATTGACTTATATGGGCAGGCGGATGTCAGAGAAGATGTGTCCACTGACACCCGCCTGTCATTCGATCCGTCAAGATCCGCTCAAAACAGTTGGATGGTGATACATTCAGGATCCATTCAGCAGATCGGATCTGATTAGATGAAAAGACAGGCAGTCCGTTTTCATCTGATCTCCTCATAGAGAACAGCAGGACTCTGACAGTGAGTGGAGATGGACCCGTTCAGCGTAGATCAACGGAGCGATACCCCACTGAGCTACGGAGTCCGTCCAACAGATCCGCTCTGTGTGAACCCTAAAGCAATAGTTTTGGATCGAAAAATGCTCCTTTGATTATTTTACAGGATTATTCAGCGGTGAAATGTCTACCTCTACAGGATATATGCGACAGGCAAAGAGGATGATTAGTCAGAAATAGGACGGTTTACCTGCACAAACACCAAAGGGCAAATCCTAAGCCACAGTATGGATCTAGGCAGATGGCAATTTGACGAGATGGGTACAACTCACATTGCAGCTTAATGGACCGACATAAGGCACTGCAGGCTGAATGAGACATCTGAAGAAGAGGGAAAAAGGCTTACTTAGCTCATACATTATTAGAAAATATATATACACAGGAGAAGTAAAAAAGGTATAAATGGCTGAGGTCGAAGTTTAAATGTAGGAAAAGTCCAGCTCATGACAATTATTATAGCTTTGGATAGAGTGAAAAAGATACATTTTCTGTAAAGTTTTTGTATTTCTGCCTGTGACCCCATTAGAGAGATATTCCCTCTCTTTCTTTCTTAGTGACACCCATACAATAAATTGGGGGGGGGGGGGGGGCTTACGTGTCTTATAAAGACAAGAAAGCATGGACAGCTCCATCTGATTCCTCCTGTATTAAATTGTATTGTAACTGTACTGTCTGCCCTTATGTTGTAAAGCACCGAGCAAACTGTTGGCGCTATATAAATCCTGTATAATAATAATAATAAGAAGAATTATCTCTTCCAAAAGAGATTTCCACTCTCTGTTCTGGGGAAATTGTTTACCAAAGAAAAGAGGAAATCTGAAACAGGGAGACTGACAGAAGTAAGCAAGGATTCTAGTGTTCCTCAACTTAAAGTGGCTGTAAACCCCATCCATGAAATTTGAGCTGGGCACATATATCTGTAGTGTTTACTTATCTCTCTTTAGAGCTCTAAGTCCTGTGTCTTTCTGCAAGCTCTCCAACACTGGAGATAAAAGCAGCTGGAAATTTGTGTCGGGGAGGGTGCTTAGAGATAGATAAGCAGAGAGCTGGTCTATTTGCAGCACAGCTCTGCAAGTTTCTTTGTTCATTTGCCTATGTGGAAGCTTCTGCCATTACAATCCCTTTAAGTCATAATGTGCTAGTATGCATAGCACATTATGACAGACTTACCTGAAAACGAAGCCCTCCAGCGGCGTGCTGTCACCGCTGACGGCGCTTCCATCTTCACTTGGTCTTCTTTCTAGCTTTCCTCAGCTATCTGATAGGCTGAGCCAGCGATGACTTCACTCCGGCACATGCGCGTGGGAGTCTCTGTTTACGGCACGAAGAGCGCATGCGCCAGTGATGTCACTTACTGTATCTAAAGTAAATATCTCCTTAGCTATAGGTAAGCCTTGTTATAGGCTTACCTATAGGTAAGAATCATACATGGGAGTTTAATCTACTTTAAGTAAAAGTGCTTTACTGAGTCCCCTGGACAAAAAAGCTCAGTTAACCCTTGCAGCGCAGGCAAAGCCCCACTGCAAGGAAGGGTTTTTAGAGTTCCTGGAGTTCAGCTTTAAATCGGCCCCTTCTCAATTTTTCCAATGAAAGAATACAAATAAAAGGTAAAAGGGACCGACCACCAAATATTTACATGAATCTGAATGTGAGCTTAATCAGCAGGGATGACAGAGTGGGGACCTTACAGCTGGTTTGTGGCATTTCTAGAACCACTGAGGGGGGTATACTGGTAAACCAACAAAACATGTCCATCTTATTGTCCCACCTTCACTCCAGCCAGGATTCCGGTAGTAGACACACTGAAATCTAAGTAGGCCAGCGTTTCCGGTGATGTTGGCCGAAACACACGTGCTATTTTCTTTTTGGGCATGTCTTCTGCCGAAACACAGGAAAAGCAACAGCAAGCATTAGTGATGACATATACTGTATTCCAGGGGTCAAGTCCTGGGGGAAAAAGTGTGGGAACTCCCACCCAAGATCCACTCCCCCACCAAAAAAAAAAAAAAAATGATACCCTCATATGCATAATTACTAAACCGCATGTTTTTTTTTTCGATCCACTGTACCTTAGTAATCCTTTATGTTACTGGCCGCTTCCTGTATATGGATTCATCGGGTAGTGTGCGTGTATTCCGTCACTTCCTCGAAGAAGAAGCAAGTTCTTGCTAAATCCCGCGATAACTCGCGGCAGACCTCCGCAATGTCTCCTGGGAACAATGACAAAAGCTCCCAGGAGACATTGCGGCATCGAGGAAGTGACGGAATACCCGCACACTACCCGATGAATCTATATACAGGAAGCGGCCAGTAACATAAAGGATTACTAAGGTTCGCCTGCCCCTGACAGTGACTCGAGCTGGGCATCGCCGCTTAGTGAAGGAATAGCTTGGGCGGCTGCTCTAGTCCTGCAAAGGGAACTGAGTTCCTGCTGTGAAAAAAGTGCAGGAACTCCGTTCCCACGCGTTCCCGCAGGACTTGAGCCCTGCTGTATTCCCCCTCTGAACAGATACTTAGTATAAAAGTGTCAGCTGATAAATACACATGGCATGATATTCACAGCAGCTTCCACAGTGAATAAAGGTAAAACTATTTTAAAGAGGAACAATTTTCTCAATTAGTAAATATTTTATATTTTTATTTTGTAATTAGCACCCTTAGACTGCGAATTCATCATGGCACTGGATGCAAAAGAGAAATAGTGTTGTCAAGGCCGAGTTCTGGGCAGGGGGGGCTACAGGTGCAATGCAACACACAGGCATCCATAACCCTACACAGTGTACAGGTTGTTCAGTCAGCTAAACAACACCATCTACCAGCTAAGCCCCATTGTTTTGGAGACTACTGGCAAGGGTCAGTGCCTACTTTTACCACTCATGTGAATCCAGAGATTTGCCCATGCACAATGAAGCTACAGGGGTGCTTTAAGTCTGTTCCCTGCAGCTGCTTATGCTTACCTTACTACCCCTTTACTCTTTGCCTTTGGAATAGAATAGGGCAAGTTAATGCCTGGGTAATACTCTAAGTTGGTCTTAGAGCTTATACAGGTCTGGGGACCCTTTCCCAGTACTCATGGGACAGTTCTGGGTGCTTGAGCAACCAATCACTAAGCAACAGCAATGTAACATAAAAAGGAACAGGAGCGAATCACATGCACTCCCATAAAAAGAAGCATTGGTCAAAAAAAAGCTGTGGTACAGCAAAGGGAATGTGAATATAATTAGCTGTAGGGGCTTGCATGGACATAGTTCACTTTAGGCTGTGCATAGTCATTACTTAACTGTCTCATAATCCAGAAGTTTTCAACCAGCACATGATAACCCACAACTAAAGTTCTCAGATACAAAGTAATTGGACAAGTCATAAAACATTGCCCAATTGCTTCATACACTCCCCTATTCTGAGATAAGGTGGACTTTGTGACCCAAAACAAACATTTCAGGTGTCGCTTAAGGCTCCACCAGCTCCTCTTACAGGACAAACTGCTAGGAGAGCTGACAGGACAGAGCTCGTCCTAGCTCAAAACATCTAGTAGGGAAAGAAAGTTCTAAAAGTCGCAAATCACAGAAAAACCCTGTTAGGAAGTATATGACAGCCTCAGCCCGGTTACAGCCAGACCACGCCCCCAACTCGTTTCACTCTGCCCCCGAAGCTTAATCATGAGCAACCCATGATCAATTCCCCATGATTAAGCTCTGGGGTTTTATGCTGTGATGTGCGACTTTTAGGACTTCCTTTCCCTACCAGGACTATTTGTTTACTCCTTTCTTCACCATTGCCTAAGTTGGAAGACTTGCACTATTTGAGCCTGTTCAGGTCAGAAGCTTGTGGATGCATTTTAAACTATTTCATGAGGTCTATAGCCAGAAGTATATATACACTGATATAGCCAATATACAAAAAAAATACCATAAATGGAAAAAGTAATTCTATGAAACATTAATAGACACTCATATGATAAAGGTGAACCAGTCCTGAAAAATACATTTAAATGACCTAAATACAATACTAGAGCCTTTCCCAAAAGGTTGCCAATGTGAGCATAGCTCCATAGGATTGGGGGGGCTGTTCAAGTGGGGACCAAACCGAGTTACTGTATATATATGCATCTTAGTTTTATCTATAATCTTTATTTATTAATTTTTCTTAGATCAATAACAAACATATAACCAACAAACATGGAGAAAAAAAAAAGGGGGGGGGGGGGTTTAATGTCCTCTCCCTTCATGGGAAAGGGAACTATGTACGTTCACTGTGCTGTAATGAACCCATGATTCCCATTTGATTTTATACTGATAACATTATTATACCTCAAAGATAACAAAAGATCAAAGAGATAATAAAAATTCCATTGAAAAAGGATGAAATATTATTTACCAGTGTCTAGAATAGTTGGCCATGTTTTGACGTCTACAGCCGCAGCAGCTTCTTTTGACTTGAGCAAACGCATTATTGCTTGTGTAGTAAGAATACAGGCAGACTTACTAACCTGCACATAGGAGAAATATACAATGCTTGCTTACATAGGAATTAACAATGTAATACATACATACATTATCCATGCATACGGTATGCACCAAATTAAATCCCTACTCCATAACCAATAATCTTAAACCAAACCTGAACTGAGAGCAGGGAGGAGACTGCCATTGCCAACCTTATTTTCCTGGCTGTAATGCAGTTGGTGGCCTTGAACAAGCATGCAGATCAGGGATCCCAATTTGGACCCTTGTTGGTGACTGTAAATGTACTACTACTCTCATTTTCCTCAGTACATGCCTCCATTAAAAAGGAATCTTAGAAAGGTTGCCATTGTTGGCCTTTCCTAAAAATGGCAACTTGCCTGGCTATCTTACTGATCCATTTTGAAACACCGATATGGAATAAATATGCAGATAATGACTTTCGCATTTGATACGACAGTCCTGATCTCTATACTTGTTTTGGGTCAGTAATTCCAACTATTAAAAGAGGAGGATGAGCATGACAGCCAAGAAACTGAGGGCCAGATTCACAGAAGAGATACGCCGTCGTATCTCTGAGTATATCTATGCGACTGATTCATAGAATCAGTTACGCATAGGTAGCCCTAAGATCCGACAATTGTAATTGACTTATACCGTCGGATCTTAGGATGCAATACTTCAGCCGCCGCTGGGTGGCGTTCGCGTCGTTTTCCAGCGTCGGGTATGCAAATTAGGTTTTACGGTGATCCACAAAGGTTTTCGCGTTCGTTACGTTGTCGCTAGTAATTTTTTCCCGTCACAAAGTTACGGCTGCTTTAACATGGCTTAACTTTAGATGAGCCATGCAAAATCTTTATATCATATATATATATCTTTATAATATATATATATATATATATATATATATATATATATATATTTATTACCTGCAGTAAATCAACAAAACTGAAATTGTTTAGTGCTGTGCAGCGATTACTCTTTTTTTGGCTAGTTCATAATCTCTGTATGTGTTTTTAGGAAGTCATGTAGAATATTAGCCTCGTCTTTAGGACACTAATGCCCTGTACACACGAGCACAATTTCTGCCAGCAAGTCTGATGTGAGCTTTTCATCGGAAATTCCGACCATGTGTAGGCTCCATCAGACTTTTACTGGCGGCATTTCCGCCAGCAAAAGTTTGAGAACAGGTTCTCAATTTTTTCTATCGGAAAATCCGTTCGTCTGTATGGAATTCCGACGGGAAAAAAACATGCATGCTCGGAAGCATTGAACTTCTTTTTCTCGCCTTGTCATAGTGTTATACGTCACTGCGTTCTTAGCGCTAGAAAGTTCCGAGAACTTTTGTGTGACCGTGTGTATGCAAGCCAAGCTTGAGCGCAATTCCGTCGGAAAAACCATCCAACTTTGTACAGGGCATAAGCCTTGTTCAGTAAATTGTTCATTCAACATAACAAATCCAGTTTCTTCCAGTCAGACCAATACAGGATGAATTATCATTGGTTGCCATGGGTTATGGCATCTTTATGACTTAAAGGCTCTTCATTAAACGATTACAATTACTATACGATTTTTTGGTTTTCAGCCAAGTTCATCTTCAATTTTCGGTTTTAGTTTCGGCACTGGACTTTTCATTTCAGTGCATCACTAGTATAAATTACATGTCCACACATCTAATGTGCCACAAATGTCCATTGCCTGAGCTGTCTTTTCCCATTAGATATGTAGAGGGAGTGACCTGCATAGGACACCAGGGGCCAGACCTTCAGCCAAGACTAATTGCAACTGTTTTAATGTGAAGAGGTAGCTCTGGAGGAAGCCATTATTTGGCAACTACATATTTTGGATACATTTTCCAACTGAATCAAATGATTTTAAATTAAGATATTTCAAAAACTGACAGGGTTTCTTTATACCCAGCCTAGGTTGCACTCACCTCAACAATCATCTTGACGGTGGGCAGAGTTGTTGTAAGGTTTTGCGGGTGTGGAGGGCGCACAGTGATAGGAATACATCCAGCATATAGGCAACCAAAAAACGTGGCAATAAGGTCAATGCCTAAGGGAAATATACAGAAATTCAAGTTTTAACACAACAAACCTTTACGAAAAGTTCTGTGGAAAAATCTAATTTTAAACTGGTTACATGACATACCATTGATTCAATTTTATTTGCACATGAAATTTTAATTTGTAATTTTTGCTGAGAGATGAAAGTGTAAGCTTCTTCTAGCCTTTTTGTTTTAAACATTTTTCACGGCATCTGACCTGATGCACTTCCAAAAGGCCAATAAAGAAAATGCACCCTTACTCCATTCTTAAATCACACAATGCAATATCTGGGAGGGTAAATTAGCAGGTCCAGGCCTAAATCACATGGAAGCCAGGGAGAGGGGCACGTCAATACAAAAAAGGGCCTGTGAGGATAGGCAAATCCAGCTTTTACCTAAGATTTGACATCATTCAGAGTTTAACAAGTGAATCTGACCTGCCATTCCCCTAATTCTGAGATGCATTTGAACTTCTTCAAGCTGATTTTGCATTCCTATTTGCTTGTATGGTAAAGAAGATGCTCTGGCGTGAACTGCCGCCTGGCGACACAGGGCTTAACACTGATAAAGCTGGTATTTATCTAGGTGCCTTGGGACAGCTTGGCTCAGGGGCAGGCAACCTCTGTACTTTAGCTGTTGTGGAACTACAAGTCCCATGACTCTGAGATTCAGACTCATGACTGACAACCACTGGCATGACTCCAAAAGGCAGCAGCATGAGGGGATTTGTAGTTTCATCTCAGCTGGAGTGCTTAGGTTGCTTACCCCTGGCTTAGCTGCATGGAATCATATTTAAAGAAAAGGCATGTCCTCACACCTACTAGAAGCATTCTGTTAAAAGTTGATCTTTTTTTTTTTATTATTATTATTATTATGAATACAGTGAGGAAAGGAAAGAATCTCTGGCAGTTTTTTTTTCTGTGTCCCTTTGGAGAGATTTGCCTTAGGCCCCTTTCAGACGTGCGGACCGTATGTCCGCTTTTGCGGATGAAAAAGGGACATACATTGGTCCCTATGTGATTGCGGGTGTCAGCACATAAACATCCACTGACACCCGTAATCATCTGCCTCCGCAAACATCCGATTTTGCAGACGGAAGAAAACCCTATTTTTTCTTCCGTCTGCGGTCCGTGTTCATCCGATCCCCCATAGGGGAGAGCGGAGAAAAGACAGGGCGGTCCCTGCACAGTGTGTGGAGACCGCCCTGTCATCCGACGGCTCAGTGGGTATTTACAGAGCGATCCCCACTGAGCACACGGAGGCGGATCATTACTGATCCGCCCCGTGTGAAAGGGCCCTTAGGTTCGTGTCCCACAACCAAAACAGGAAGAGAAATTCTCTCCCAAAAGGGGAATCCCTTATTGAGACCTAGTTTCCTCGTTCGAAGACTTCCCCTCTATTACTGTTCTGGGAACAACCCAAACTTTAGGGTTAAAAATTTGTATATATTGTCAATTTCAGTATCACAAAGAACAACATTAAAATTTCAACTTAGTGACAACCATTAGTAGGCAAGGGTAATGAGTCAGCTGGATGGCTATCACCCATAGCTTGACTCCCATTAGCAAACAACAACGTATTATAAGACAACCCAAACTTCGTGATTTGCTTTCTAGGCCACAGGCTAGATAAAGAAGGTGAATATTCCCAACGGGACACAGACAAAAAACCTTAACAGGGGATCTAACCCCCTTCCACCCAAAAACAAATAACAAAACAAAAAGTTGCCTTTAGTTATACTTTAAGCTTTCCTCCATTTTGTGACAGCAACGCTATTCTGTACTTGACTAGAGTAGTTCTATCAACACCATAAAATAATGATAAATTTCCTATGGCTTCCCACATGAAGAACTCTTGCACAGGGACAGTGATGCCCAATTCTGCCTGATTGCCTGCGTATCTCCTCTGCCCAGGCAACCTGGGTGCAGCATACAGCCTCCTATTGACATTTTGTCATGTTACAACCAAAAGCGTAAATGTATTTCATTGGGATTTTATGTGATGAACAGAAAGTGGCACATAATTGTGAAGTGGAAAGAAAATGATAGCGTTCGATATTTTGTACAAATAAATACAGTATGTGAAAAGTGCGCATTTGTATTCAGCCCCTCTGAGTCAATACCTTGCAGAACCACCTTTCCCTGCAATTACACCTGCAAGTATTTTGGGGCATGTTCCTACCATGTTCCTACCAGCTTCGCACATCTAGAGAGTGAAATGTTTGCCCATTCTTCTTGCAAAATAGGTCAAGCTCTGTCAGATTGTATGGAGAGCATCTGAACAGCAATTTTCACGTCTTTCCAAAGATTAAGTTTAGTTTGCTGTATGTTTAGAGTCGTTATCCTGCTGGGAGGTGAACCTCTGCCCCAGTCTCAAATCTTTTGCAAACTAACGAGTTTTCTTCTAAAACTGCCCTGTATTTGGCTTCCCTGTCCCTGCTAAAAAGCATTCCCACATGATGCTGCCACCACCATGTTTCACGGTGGGGATGGTGTGTTCAGGGTGATGTGCAGTGTTAGTTTTCTGCTACACATAGTGTTTTGCTTTTAGGCCTAAAAGTTCAATTTTGGTCTCATCAGACCAGAGCAACTTCTTCAGCATGTTTTCTGTGTCCCCCACATGGCTTCTTGCAAACTACAAACAGGACTTTTTATGGCTTTCTTTTAACAATGGCTTTCTTCTTGCCACTCTTCCATAAAGGGCAGATTTGTTGCGTGCACAACTAATAGTTGTCCTGTGGACAGATTCTCCCATCTGAACTGTGAATCTCTGCAGCTCCTCCAGAGTTATCAAGGGCCGCTTTGCTGCTTCTCTGATTAATGCTCTCCTTGCCCAGCCTGTCAGTTTAGGTGGATGGCCATGTCTTGGTAGGTTCCCAGTTTTGCCATACTCCTTCCATTTTCGGATGATGGATTGAACAGTGCTCCGTGAGATGTTCAAAGCTTGGGATATTTTTTTTTATAACCCAACCTTGCTTTAAACTTCTTCACAACTTTATTCCTGACCTGTCTGGTGTGTTCCTTGGCCTTCATGATGCCGTTTGTTCACCAAGGTACTTTAACAAATCTGGAGGCTTCACAGAACAGCCGTATTTATACTGAGATTAAATTAAACACAGGTGGAATCTATTTACTAATGACTTCTTAAGGCAATTGGTTCCACTAGATTTTAGTTAGGGGTATCAAAGTAAATGAGGCTGAATACAAATGCCCTCGACACTTTTCAGATATTTATTTGTAAAACATTTTGAAAACGATAATTTTTCCTCCGATTTACAATTATGTGCCACTTTGTGTTGGTCTATCCCATAAAATCCCAATTAATTACATTTACATTTTTGGTCGTAACAAGACAAAATGTGGATAATTTCAAGAGGTGTGAATACTTTTTCAAGGCACTGTATCTGTGTATACGACGGGGCTATTAAATACAAGAGTAACAGCATATGCAATAAAAATTGCTGTTTTTTTTCTCTTATGCCTTGTATGCTGTACTTCTGTTTATAAAAGCAATGCCGTATACACCAATACAGCAGCGCACAGCTACTCATGTCAATGGGAGTCTGCATGCGGTACCTGGGCAGATGCCAGCAAATATTTTGAACAGACTCAGGTGCCTATATGCAAGAGCCTTTAAGTTACAGTAGTTAGAAAATGGCAGGCATTTGAACAGCTGACAGTGAACAGTGACCACTGACGGCTTTCATAGCACTTACCAGGAGGATACACAAGAGCTACATGGTCTCCGACATTAAGACGAGCTTTCTCCACCAGTCCAGCAGCTACACGTTCTGCTCGCTTGTGCAGCTGCAAGCAAGTTGCAGAACTGGCCACAGCACCCTGTGAAGGATAAGCAGAGCGTCTGTGATTACACGTTAAGATGGCTGCAAACCTCTGTATAATCACCTTTACATTTTCCAAAACTATGTGAAGTTTACCGAAACAGTCTATTCCATTTATATTCAATAAGAAAAGTGTACACAAATGCGGTTTCCCCTTAGATTTTTAAGTTCTCATTTTTCTTCATCTCTATTTTCTTTAAATCATTGAGAAAGACTTCATCTTAATAAATGCACAGGTTTTGGGTTCTATTTATCGGACTTGTCTGCTGTGGACAGACCTGAAGAATTTGGTTCCTGCTTTATGTATACATAGGCATTGTTTAGCTTTGTTTTTAGGGTAATACAACAGGGGTCTTCAAACTATGTCCCTCCAGTTGTTCAGGAACTACAGGGTGGGCCATTTATATGCATACACCTTAATAAAATGGGAAAAGTTGGTGATATTAACTTCCTGTTTGTGGCACATTAGTATATGTGTGGGGGGAAACTTTTCAAGATGGGTGGTGACCATGGCGGCTATTTTGAAGTCGGCCATTTTGAATCCAACTTTTGTTTTTTCAATAGGAAGAGGGTCATGTGACACATCAAACTTATTGAGAATTTCACAAGAAAAACAATGGTGTGCTTGGTTTTAACGTAACTTTATTCTTTAATGAGTTATTTACAAGTTTCTGACCACTTATAAAATGTGTTCAATGTGCTCTCCAGTGACATGCGGCGAGTGCTACGCTGTGGGCTCTTGCTAAATGAAGCTAGGACAGCCACCGATGTTTCTTCATTAGACCCCTTTCACACTGGATACGCCCATAGCGGAGCGTTAAAATTGCGGTAAAATAGCAGTGTTTTACCACGATTTTAACGCTCCGCTATAGGCGTATCCAGTGTGAAAGGGGTCTAATAAAGAAACATCAGTGGCTGTCCTAGCTTCATTTAGCAAGAGCCCACAGCGTAGCACTCGCCGCATGTCACTGGAGAGCACATTGAACACATTTTATTAGTGGTCAGAAACTTGGAAATAACTCATGAAAGAATAAAGTTACGTTAAAACCAAGCACACCATTGTTTTTCTTATGAAATTCCCAATAAGTTTGATGTGTCACATGACCCTCTTCCTATTGAAAAAACAAAAGTTGGATTCAAAATGGCGGACTTAAAAATGTCCGCCATGGTCACCACCCATCTTGAAAAGTTTCCCCCCTCACATATACCAATGTGCCACAAACAGGAAGTTAATATCACCAACCACTCCCATTTTATTAAGGTGTATCCATCCATATAAATGGCCCACCCTGTACAATTCCCATCATGCCCAGTCATGTCTGTGAATGTCACAGTTTTACAATGCCTCATGGGATGTGTAGTTCCGCAACACCTGGAGGGCCGTAGATTTGAACATCACTGTAATGCAGCATTGCAACGTATCAGAACAGGCTGTACACTCACAAACTATATACATATACATACCAAGACCAACCCCCCCCCCCTCCCCAAAAAAAACTGAATAGCAGTTTATATTTCTACATGTCTAATCAAGTGCTTATGCAAATTATGATAAATGTGAAGCAGACCTATTCAGAGGGCCATAAGATAGTGACAAGTTACCTTGGAATTCAGGAGGAGAAGCAGAACATGATCAGGGGTGGTCTGTGCCCTCCATTGTAAGACATCAGCTAAGTACAGGAACTGCAATGTGAAATATCATTGTCATGAAAAGCATGAATTATAGAAGCCCCAAAACACTCCACAATACAGTTACATTGTTACCTTCCTTGCCTGATCATTGTCTTCAAGCTGGGTGACATCTCTTCCACAAGCCTGTGCAATTCGTTTTCCAGCTACTAGGTTTCCCACAATCATAGAAGCTGGACCCACATCTTAGAGAAAAACAACAAAAAACAAACAATCAAAACTATTATAATGCTTGTTCTTTGTAATATATGTTATATCCACAACATCAATCCAATAAACTACACAAGATTGATCTTATTTCTATATTGTTTTAAGGAAAGAGGGAGTAGCCGCTCCAGGTGGGAACCCAAATGAAGATCCTCCGTAGCAGATAACTCAGATGCAGGCAATGCACTTGGCAAGGCAGGAACAAAACAATTAGGTAGATTCAGAGAGAATGGTGTAAACTTGCGGCGGCGTAGCTTAGCGTGTTTAGGCTACGCCGCCGTAAGTTAACAAGGCAAGTACTTGATTCTCAAAGTACTTGCCTGCTAAGTTACGGCGGCGTAGCCTAAAGCGGGCGGGCGTAAGGGCGCCTAATTCAAATTTGTCTGAGGGGGCGTGTTTAATGGTAATGAGGCTTGACCCGACGTGATTGACGCCTTCTTTCAACTGCGCATGCGCCGGGCGCCTACATTTCCCAGTGTGCATTGCGGCTAAGTATCTACTGATAAGCCGGCCTAACTCTTTCTGAATCTACCTAAATGTCTCTGGACAGCCGCACTCTGAACAAATTGTAGCCTTTATTAAAAGAAGGACAGCACTACAAGTCACAGCAAACAATAAAATAAACCTGGCTGCGGACGCGTTTCGCACTGGAATTAGTGCTTAGTCAAATGACTAAGCACCAATTCCAGTGCGAAACGCATCAGACCCAGGTTTTATTTTGTTTGCTGTGATTTGTAGTGCTGTCCTTCTTTTAATAAAGGCTACAATTTGTTCAGAGTGCGGCTGTCTAGAGACATTATTTTGTTTCTGTCTATATTGTTTTAATTATACTATACTATAGGAAAACTGGAATAAAAAAAAAAAAAAAAAGTTTTTTTTCTGGTAAACAGCTTCTCCACTTTTATATATCACTAGTGTTATAATGTTTTAGAGTTTTTGACAAGAACACTGTACGTCTGCATTTACTCATTTATAATCAAATGCAAAATAACAACAACACTAGAGATTAGGGAAATTGTCTCATACCTGGCTGTTTCTGTCGAGGTTTGGGCAGATTGGTGACACAGGTGTGTGGGCACATAAGAACATTACAGGGGTGGAGAGAACCCTCCAAGAAGTGCTGCTTGGTTTCTGAGATGTGAATCCCACCCAGAGGTGCTTTGGGAAGAGTGTTTGCAGGTACTAATGCAAGGCAGTACACTCCCACTTGGTGGATGCTGTCTATTGCCTGTGGAAAGAATTGATTAGGGATATATAAAAGCAAATTCATTTCAATACATATCTATTAGTCAAACTATCAGCCTAAAGTGACACTCATGCCTCGAACACATGGCCGGACTTTCCGGAAAAAAAGTTAGGCCTCGTACACACGATCAGTCAAAAACGATGTAAAACGGACTGAAGGACCGTTTCATTGGTCCAAAATGATGGTGTGTGGGCCCCATCGGTCAGTTATCCTTCGGTCAAAAATGTTAGAACTTGCTTTTAAATTGAACCGATGGACGCCTAACGGATAGGTCAAAACCGACGGTTAGTATGCAAAAGCATCGGTTAAAAACCTGCGCATGCTCAGAATCAAGTCGATGCATGCTTGGAAGCATTGAACTTCATTTTTCTCAGCACATCGTTGTGTTTTACGTCATCGCGTTGGACTCGATCGGTTTTTTAACTGATGGTGTGTAGGCACATCAGACCATCAGTCAGCTTCATCGGTTAATTGATGAAACGGTCCTTCAGTCCGTTCACATCGGATGGACTGATCGTGTGTACAGGGCTTTAGACTTTTTTTCTCCAAAAGTCCGCCGTGCGTAGCCTCCACTTTTTTTGTCAGAAGTCCGACGGAACAACTCATGCTAAGGTATGGACCAGGGAACACAGCCAGTTTTATACTCATCCTTGAGGTGAGCAGGCATTTTAGCAGGTGGTGGTGTGCACTGAATATTGCATCCATTTAAATAGGATTTTTCACAGCGGTGACAGTTTTTATAATTTATTTATTTTCTTTTTTCATAAATTGTTTTATGGAATGTATAATTATTTGTTTATATAAGATTTATAGATACACAGCGCTGCACTATTTTCACAAAATTAATAGAGGGTATTGAATTATGGATGACCATTTGAATAATATTTTTTTAAACCGGAGTTTTGGGTCATTTTAAAGTAAACTTGTCACAACTCTGGCATATAAAATGAGCCTATGATAAAAATATGCTTAGGAGGCGATAACCACTCTTTGCAGCAATCAGCAGGTCCAAATTCAATTATACGCAAATCTCAACCCTTGCTGTATAAGGCAACCCAGCACAATTATTAACAAAAGGCCCAACACTCAACCAATCATGTGTGTACAAAGGGATAAAGGGAAATCAAAAGTGTGACATAATTCTACACAAGTTTATAAACCAAAAGTCCATATTTCTCAAATGCATATAAAGGATGAACACCATCAGCAAATTCTTTCCAAATGGCAGGATTGGAGTGACTCTCACTTGCAGGCCCACATCTATGTAAAAGACAAGAAAAGAGAAACAGTGCCACCAAGTGTAGTTTGTTTATTAGCTCTCATAAAAACAAAGATAATATAAACCCACAGCGTGTGATCCAAAAAGCAGCATGTAATGCAATTCCACTAGATGGCAGCCTTTTCCCAGTCAAAGCACTTCCTTGTGCAGATGGCACTCAGAGGGAGACGGTTTGTCCCTACTGAAATGGTGCCCTGACGCTTTCTTTATTTGGTCTCCAGCAAGATGGCGCTGCTACATACTTTACATTTGGTCTACGCCAATATGGCGGCAGCAGTTTTATGTCCTCTGAAATGCTGCTCGGAGCCCATTTATTCCAAAGTCTGTAAGTGTTAGGCAGGCTTGAGAATGCCCAGAAACATGTTGTGATGGCTTCTCTGAAGTCATTATGCCATTCTGGTGCCCTGTTTCTGCTGTGAAGATCTCTGTGTGGTCAGCAGCAGCCCTTCTGGTTGCTGGCAAGAGGCTATCTGCACGAAAAAGGGCCTAGGCTGGGACAAGGTTGCCATCTAGTGGAATTGCAATACTTGCTGCTTTTTGGATCACGCACTGTGACTGCATATTGTCTTTGTTTTAATGAGAGCTAAAAACCTACTACACTTAGTCAGTGGTGCTGCTTCTCTTTCTTTTACATACTTACAGCCCAGCATTTCCGCTTCTTCTTTCAGCGACTCAACTGGATCCTGCCAACCTATGATATTCGATCACTTAACATATGCTACAATTGATGGCTCAAACTTCATGTCTGATGTACCCTGAAACACCTGGGAAAGGCAACTGCTTAAAGTGGTTGTAAACCCTTATTTTTCACTTTTACCTACAGGTAAGCCTATAATAAGGCTTACCTGTAGGTATAAAGAATATCTCCTAAATCTGTATGGTTTAGGAGATATTTCCCTCGAAATGCGCCGCCGATTGCAGTGGCGCTTGCGCAGGGGGGAATCCACGGTGAAAGGCCCGGCAGCTGCCGGACCTAGCCGATTTGAAATCTCCCGCGCGCACGCGCGGGAGTGACGTCATCGCCGCTCCAGCCAATCACAGCGTTGGAGCGGCGATACCCGGAAGACACGCCGGAGCAAGATGACATCTCGCTCGGCGTGGACCAGGTAAGTGTTCTTCACCTCGTTCCGAGGTAAGTATTTCATAATCAGCTATTATGCGGTGCATACTAGCTGATTATGCCTTTTGCCTTGCAGGTTTAAAAAAAAAAAAATTATATATGCGGTTTACAACCGCTTTAACTTTGACGAGGCTAACTTACGAAACTTACCAGATCTCTCCAAAAAAAAAACCTTTTCACTGAGCTTTGAAGTGTCCACTTATGAATAAAATTAGCCAGGCTGGCGCTTCCCAAATGTGCCTGAGAAGGTTGCCCAACTCCCTGCCCCCAAAAAAACACCTTTCGGGCCACACTGGTGTACATCCCCACCCCATGGTATAAAGTCCTGCAGGCTATCTCATATGCCGCGTACACACGATCATTTTTCGGCATAAAAAAAAACAATGTTTTTTCGTCATGTAGAAAAAAATAAGTTTTTCCAACTTCATCATTAAAACAACGTTGCCCACACACCATCATTTAAAAAAAATGCTCTAGCAAAGAGCGGTGACGTACAACACGTACGACGGCACTCTAAAGGGGAAGTTCCATGCGGATGACTCCACCCTTGGGGCTGCTTTAGCCAATTCCGTGTTAGTAAAAGACGATTCGCGCTTTTCTGTCTGTTACAGCGTGATGAATGTGCTTACTTCATTATGAACGGTAGTTTTACCAGAACGAGCGCTCCCGTCTCATAACTTGCTTCTGAGCATGCGCAGGTTTTTAACGTCGTTTTAGCCCACACACGATCATTTTTTACAACCCGAAAAACGACATAGTTTAAAACGTTGTTAAAAAATGCAGCATGCTCGAATTTTTTATTTGTCGTTTTTCAGAACCTGAAAAATGATGTGAAGCCCACACACGATCATTTTAAATGCCATTTTTTAAAAACAACGTTTTTTCATGCCGAAAAATGATCGGGTGTACGCGGAATTACACTCATATCTGCTGTATTTTGTTTATAAATAAGAAATTTATTTAAAAAAAAAATAATTATTTGCAAAATTTAGTTGCCCATCTCTCTAAACCAAAATATTTATCAATCTGACATACATTTTCACTAAAGGTATCCTATGCTTTTGCGTGCTTCCATCATATGCTCAGTTTGAATTGCTCAGGTCTGTGCAATTATGCGGCAAAGCTTGAAACATTACTATCTAAACGTACAAATACTTTCAGTGAATAAGCCAACAACTGTAACACATAACAAATAGAGAAAACAGGGAAAAGAACCTGCTCCAGGTGTCTGGGTCACAAAAAATCTTCTCCTCAAAATGATGGTGCTGGCTCAGTATGCAAAGTAGCATATAGAAAATAATTCAATCCGAATGGCCGCACTCCAACAACGATTTCTTTATTGGTTAAAAATTATACAGCAAAAGATGCAAACAGCTGACATGTTTCACACCCTAACTACTGGTGCTTATTCATAGCTCATGAGTAAGCAACGGTATGAAACATGTCAGCTGTTGATTGCATCCTTTTCTGTATGGTTTTTAACCAATTAAGAAATCGTTGCTGGAGCGCGGCCACCTGGATTGAATTCTTTTCCACATATCAAATTAAGTTCCTCTCCTAATGTCCAAAAACTCTCTAAATAATCTGGCCTTGTGGTACACACATTCTGCAATAAACTAAGCTGCAGAAAAAAAAAAAGTGTTCAGGAACAAGGATTTGGGCACTTCAGGGTTAACTACAGTCATTCCTGTAGAGTGCATTATAAAGCATGCCCCATTACATCTCAAACTTCCTTTATCATTCTGGAAGGTGTGAAATTCCATAGACAGCTGTAGGGTGGGTGGTGTTGGAAAAACAGTTGCAGTGATCTCATGTTCCCATAGGCTTTAAGATGAGAAAATGCTGAAGATGTTGGTAAAACATGTTCGGCTTACCTGTAAGACTCTGCTCATCCACTGGAAGCTGTCTTCTTCTGAGGAGTCCGGACGCTGTTCAGCCACCAGCACAATCCTTTCATCATGCAGCACATTAACTGAAAACACAGCTATCCTAGGAGAGAGCAGAGCACCAACAAGAGATAAGAATCTAGATGCTTAGGTTTTTCAAGCTCAGCACTAATTACTGTAGCACCCTCTTAGCTAGGTCGCTAACAGCTTGAAGAAAATTTGTAGCCAGTGGCCAAAGTTTGGTTGATTTTGGCTGTTCTGGGTTCTGCCACTCGCAGGCTCTGTTTCTTTCATCTGAATAGGTTCCAGAGTTTAGTGGGTGAAGAGGTAGACCCTCACTTGTATATTCATATAGCCTCAGCTAATCCCGGGCAAGAAGACTAGCCAGTAGGGGGGTGGGGTATGTATAAATAGGTTGGGGCCTGGAACAGCAGGGTCTTTGTCCTGTGGAGAAGACCCAGCCTCTGGGCACACAGTTGAAGTTTGGAAGAGGCCATCTGGGTCCCAGCTCCAGTTAGAGCTAGGGGGCTTACCATTCAGAGCTCCTGAAAGCATCTGAAGGAAGTCCACAAAATATCTAACCTGGAGGCACAGTGAGTACAAGCCTGAAAAGATCCTAGAGACTGTTCTTGCCAACCTTTGGGAAAAGCTCATTCAAGTTTGCTGGTTCAGACCTTACTTTTGCAATGGAGTCCCTTGAGCTGTTGTTCACTAGCCACTAAAGTCAACAGGGTGGCTGCGCCCTGAAGAGAATCTCTAGAGGGTCTCCACAGGGATCAAGTCCTGGTGAAAAAAAGTGTGGAAACCCCCCTAAGATGCCCTCACCTCAAAAATAAATATCATGACCCCCCCACTGCAGGGTCCTGCAGTGCCCCCTTATAACCTAATCTGTCCCCTTTCACCTCCCACAGCAGAGTCCTCCTCTGTCCACCTTCATATAAACCCCCACAGCTCTCTCTCTTCTCCCTTCGCCCCCCCTCTCCCCTAGTAAGGTCCTCCACTGCCCCCTTTACCCCCCCCACCTCTGTCCCCTTCACCCCACCCCCAGTAATTTCCTCTGCCCCCTTTACCCCCCCCCAACAGTAATGTCCTCCTCTGCCCCCTTCATACCTCCCAACAGTAATGTCTCCGCTTCACAGTAATGTCCTCCTCTGCACCCTTCCTCCCCTCCCCCAGTAATGCCCACCTTTGCCCCCTTCACTCCCCCCCCAGCAATGTCACCCTCTGCCCCTTCACCCCCTTAGTAATGTCCTCCTCTGCCCCCTTCACTCCCCCCAGTAATGTCCTCTCCTCTGCCCCCTCACATCAATGTCCTCCTCTCTGCTGTAGCGAGGCGCCGCCAACGAGACACTCACATCAGTGTACTGCTACTGTCCTCCCAATTCCTGCTGTGGTGCTGCGGGCGCATAGACCCAAGTGTTACTGCCTTCCATTAAAAAATGGCACCAGGCGGTGCCACCACACCACTGTGTATGCGCCCGCCCATTCAAAAATGGGCTATCACGTATGAGCTTTGCAGGCTTCAGAAGGGCGCATGCACGGTTGTGCTGTCGGCCCGCAGTCATATTTTTTACGGGCTGTCAAAGGAATGAAAAAAAAAAAAACCCCTACGTGTATACCCTGATTAACACTTGCCATTAGCTGGCTAGAAAGCATTCCAATCTGAATCTAATCTAAAATGTTAACATGCAACATTTCATATTTACATTGCTAAAGAGAAAAATCAAATATTTTATTTTGGTCCAGAACTTAATACATAAGAAAATATACATTTATTTTTAAACTATATCATCTCTTACCTCCCTCTGTAAACAAACTTCATGGGCTCCACAGCTAAGGCTGTTGCTACCACGTCATCACAACTGTGCCTGCGTCCACCGACGACCATCTGACCGTCCACTTTCCCCACGACATACACCAACCGCTCCTACACAGACGTGTTCATTAAAATGTAAGAACACATAAGAAACATACATCCGGTAACTATCTGAAATATAAACTAATGCTAGCTGTTGTAAGATGTGCATGTTCAGGTTTAAAAAAAAAGGT
Organism: Rana temporaria; assembly: GCF_905171775.1. Taxonomy (NCBI): domain Eukaryota; kingdom Metazoa; phylum Chordata; class Amphibia; order Anura; family Ranidae; genus Rana; species Rana temporaria. The sequence continues at coordinate 150,950,378 of NC_053494.1, forward strand.
AATTTACAGTACATTTCTAAAAATCAGAATCATTCTCGTCATTGACCATAGCAATGAAGGGTCAATTACATTATCTGCATACCTGAATATTTTTTAGCTACTTATTAATGAACCTGAGCTTAATTGCGTTTACATATCAACACATATCTACTCAGAGTATAAAAGTCCTGGGTTAAACAAATAAATTCAGACTATATTTTATTTAATCCAAATTAAATTTTCCTTACACTCTCAACCCTTAAATTTTTACTTGTTGTCTCACTGGTCTTAGTTTATCAATCGTTATGTATGCTTCATACATAAAACAAAATGGATACACAAATATTTTGAACAACGCATGCTACTGAACAAATATGCACATCAGCTACTCAGTGCTGGCTCTTACTCAGTAAAGTTATAGGGCCACAACAGTTGGAGTCTGGTGCTTTGCTAGCGATTCTCAATATTACACTGATGTATACACAGAATGCATACAAATATGTGAAATAAATACTCAGGAATTGCTGAGATACTCACTGGTCCAATGAACCCCAGTAGCCCAGTTCTAGTGAATGTCTGGTTAGACACAGGATCTCCATTGGAAGTAAGTGGTATTGTCTAAAAGAGAAAAATAAAACTTTCACCCAATCAGCAACACCCTTCTCTACTTTATTCAGCTTCCACACATCTTATTCATATAACTTACCTCAAAAATAGTTTTGGTGATCCCATGGAGCCCATAGTATGCAGTGCCCGTGGAGCTGGAGGACATACACAACTCTCCAACTTCATCTGTCTTACATAGATATGGAACACCTTCCGCCTTCACAACACACATGCTGGCTATGGGGAGGCAAAAGGGTATTTATTAGTAGAATGAACTATGAAATCTATTCAGATAGTACAAAACCCAATGCAATGGATTGCCCATAATTTCATTCATAGTACCTCCAGGCATGACTTGTCCCACATCCTGTACAGTGAGCACAGAAAGCTTCTCCTCGGTGTCTGCTCGAATGGCACCATAGCTGAGTCCATTCATGGATAATACTGCCTTTCCAGGAGGAACTCCGCCCATATCTGGGGGCCTGAGAACAAAATACAAGGAAAGAATAAGGACATGTGATTAAGTTCCCCACAAAATATACGGTTATCTATCTCTCTACATAAAAAGAGGATTGTGGTCCAGTATAATTTCCTCGTTCTTTAGTTTGTTTTCAGGACCAAAATATTTTTCTTAAAGACTGTATATAAAAAGTGAAATAAAACAACAGTTTAAAAACGTAAAAAAATAAATAAATAATGAAATTGACCAATAATAATTTGAATTCACTTTCATTCACATGTGTGTACATATTTATAAACTGCAAACTTTACAGTAGTAAAACAACAACGATTGCACCAGTGTTTGGCCCCTGCCTCTAGGGGGCGAAAGGACCAGTTCCTTTACTGCCTCTTGGTAGTAAAACTTACAATTAGGCAGAGAACACCAAGCAAAAGGTCCTCCACAGCTGGGTTGTACAGGGGAAATGTATTGGCTGGTGTAGAGTACAGTGAACCATCCCCTGCACTAAATCTTGTGGCCTACACTAACCCCCAGAAGTTTTTCTGTGCAGCGCGATGCTATACAGATCTTTTGACAACACTTATTCTCCTGGCACAAATTGTAAATGATACTATTACAGAGCAACATAGGAGGGGGTTGGATAAGGGGTGTTCAGCACTAAAGAAAGCCATAGATTAGTTGATTTCCTTTCCTTCCACTATGGGATGGGAATCCCTCCTGCAACGCTACTGTGTTCTGTCAGTAGGGAGCCTTCCTGGCTGTCAATATCCAATGATTACTGCTAGTGGCTATAAGCGCTGGCAGTAATCGCATGCTAAAAATCCGACAGGCTGGTTGTACCCAAGTTGATCGATGGATCAACTTGGGTACATTCAGCCTGCCCATAGATTGATCAAATCTCGGCCGGCCCCTACCGAACCAGCCAAGATTTGATCCATCTATGGCCGACTTTTGGCCTGTACCAATACAGCTCTATCACTGCCAATTCAAAAAACATTTCAGCTTTTCTGTTAGCTGTGTTTGTTCTGGAAAGGATTGTCAAGGTTCTCTGCGTCAGGAGTGTGCACTGATCATTAATGCTACACACATCTATAAGAAGAAAACTTTACTATGTAGCAAAGTTGAAAAATCGATCCTTTTAAACTAGTTTGTGGCAAAGCGATTACCTAAAAAGCCAAGCACGGACTAAAGCTAGAGGAAGCTGTGCTGTAATATAGAGAACAGCTTCCCCTTCTCTTAAGTAGCCAGCACCTATCTCTTAACCCTCCCTCTTAGATTGTAAGCTCTAACGAGAAGGGCTCTCTGATTCAAACTGTATATCAGTAGTGTATATTGCATCATACAGTGGAACCTCGGATTGCGAGTAACGCGGTTACGAGCATTTTGCAATACAAGCACTGTATTTAAAATAATCCTAACTCGGTTTGCGAGTGTTGTCTTGCAAAACGAGCAGGATTCAGGCCAAAACGGTGTGCAGTACAACATTTGGCCTGAGGTGGAGGGGCGCCAGAGCCGATCATTCGGAAATGCACGGAAGGGCCAGAGGACAGCTCGGCAAACCTCGGGAAGGAACGGAGTCTTTCCGAGGTTTCCTCTGGCCTCTCCAGACGTTTCTGAGGCTCTCCGGCGCCCCCCACCTCTGGCCGCATGCGATATTGCATGCCATTGAAGTCAATGCGGAACTAATTGTTTTCGTTTCCATCGACTTTCCATTCAATAACTTTGGATTATGAGCATTCTCCTGGAACGGATTATGCTCGTAATCCGAGGTTCCTCTGTATATTGTATTGTCTACCCTTTGTTGTAAAGCACTGTGTACACAGCCTACGCTATGTAAATCCTATATAATAATATAAATAACTATGACTTGTTTAAAGTGGTCAGCTACCCTATAGCTTGGTGCCAGAAGAACGAGAAATGGAAATGAAGCAAGTGAAAGATTTGGAGACCTTACATTAGCTGAACAAAAGTTATCTTTAGCATTATTCACCTGCGCATGGATACAGTGAGTGCCTCCAACGAGGTGGCACATGGAGAAATAACTTCAGGCCTTAGACCACGAGACTGGAAGACGTTAAGGAAGGCATCACACGATGAGATAGACCCTGTAAACACAGGCAGCCTTCAATGTGGCATGTTCATTAAACCTTACAATAGCAGTTGTAAAGAATGTGAAGAAAAAGACTTTGTAGGAACTCTTTTAAAAATCTTACATGGATTTGCACCATCAGCCACGATTAACATTCGTAGGGAACCGAGGCTCACATCCCGTTGGTCTCTCTGTGCCAAAAGTGACCAGTGCATGTCTCTAGATTTCACTAGTGCAACACGAGCTGCAGATAAAGGAAAAAAAAAAAAAGATGCCTCAACACCCAACACAATTTATCAAATGCGATATTGAAAATAGTATACCTACCTGCTCATATTTAAAGCACCACTAGAAAATAATTAGCTTTATGCTAATAGAATTAAAAATAACAATCACATCCTGTACAGACACTGCGATATCTGATATGTGTATATGTACAACTTAATTTATACATAAGGCAACAGAGAGTAGAAAAATAACTGGTAGTTTTGTTTATGGGACAGAAATTCCCCTATGGTTTATATTAACTATACTCACAATATGACCTTCATATTTAAATTGTTATAATCTCTAGAAACTATAACATAGGCATCAACAATTGTTAAATAATTTTACGCAATTCAGCGTTAAATTTTATTCAGTTATGAATAGTTGCACTTGAAAAACTGCAAACAGACCCACCCGCAGAATCTGCAGTTTTTCAGGTCTCATAACAGACAGAGGGGAGACATTTGACAGGTAAGGATACATGCAGGAGGCATCTATATCCTTATAGATCAGCACTATGGCGGTAGTTTAGAAAGGATGAAAGTGGGTTTACATCCACTTTAAGAATTCACAAGAAAAAAATGATATCCAAGGCAAGACAGTATGGAAATAGAAATCATAAATGTATCTGACATATACAACAAGCAAAAACAAGTAATATTCAAATGATGTCTTCACCATTTGACAGGAATTTCCAGAAATGACAGGTAATTTACCTTTATAAGAGCTGACCTTTTGAATCCAAGATAATGGATTCACCTTCATCAGTGCATATGGGATGCTGACTACATGCATGCGATTCATAACACTCTGCAAGACATAATAAACTTATTAAATTGATTTATTATTAAGATAATAACAGGAACATTACATGATATGTATGTATATATGTATGTCCTGCAGAAAACAGACACTCACAGTAAGCACTCCATGCCACAGGCCAGCATCTCTTTTAAAGTCCAGAACATTAATCAATGTTTCCGCTAGAAGAAAAAAAAAAAAAGGCAACGTAATTATCATCTGCATTTTTACTGCCATACAGAAATATTTTTAAACAGGATATGTCTACACTTATTTTATTTGCTAGAAATTAAGGGCCAGATTCACAAAAGAGATACGACGACGTATCTCCTGATACGCCGTCGTATCTCTGAGATACGATTGTCGTATCTATGCGCCCGATTCATAGAATCAGTTACGCATAGATAGCCCTAAGATCCGACAGGTGTAACTGTGTTACACCGTCGGATCTTAGGCTGCAATTCTAGGCCAGCCGCTAGGTGGCGATTCCATTGCGGTCGGCGTAGAATATGCAAATGACTAGTTACGCCGATTCACGAACGTCCGCTTTGCCCGTCGCTCTAAATTTACATTGTTTCCGTAGAGATGCGTCGTATAAAACTAAGGTTGCCCTCTAGGTGGACTAACCAATGTTAAGTATGGCCGTCGTTCCCGCGTCAAATTTTAAAATTTCACGTCGTTTGCGAAAGTCGTCCGTGAATGGTGCTGGACGCCATTTACGTTAACGTCGAAACCAATGACGTCCTTGCGACGTCATTTAGAGCAATGCACGTTGGGAAATTTTACGGATGGAGCATGCGCAGTACGGTCGGCACGGGAACGCGCCTAATTTAAATGGTGCCCGTCCCATTTGAATTAGGCGGGCTTGCGCCGAGCGGATTTACGCTACGCCGCCGCAAGTTTACAGGTAAGTGCTTTGTGAATCAGGCACTTACGCTGTAAACTTGCAGCGGTGTAACGTAAATGGGATACGTTACGCTGCCGCAGCGTAACGTATTTCTATGTGAATCTGGCCCTTACTTTTTTGGCCTGGGGGGAAGATGCACACAGCTTCTTTATCTTCATGTATAGAATGCATTGAAAGTAAAAAAAAAACTTTAGCCTTTAGGACCATTTTAACTGATCACAATTGGCAAAACCTGTTGATGATCTCTATAAAAGACCTACACAAGATCTGAAAATTGTACGAAAACCGGTAGATCGGTAGTAAACAACTTTTGAGAGCCGATCACGACAGTTAATCTGATATTATCCAATGGGGACAAGCACAAAAATGATTCTCGTACAGTACCAGATCGTTCATTTTTAATTTAATCAGTCAGTGAAAAATACAAACACACTACAACACATTACTTCAGAATTTTTATTGTCATATGAGAATTTTTGTAACTGTAATAAACTCCTAATTTTCGATATGAGATTAGCACGCACAAAAATGGACGATCATTCATCCGATAATCTCAATGGCCCAGATCCACAAAGAAATTACGCCGGCGTATCTATTGATATGCCGCGTAATTTCTAAGATGCCCCGTCGTATCTTTGTTTTGTATCCACAAAACAAGATACGACTGAATGTGGGTTCGATCCGACTGGCGTACGTCTTAGTACGCCGTCGGATCTAAGGTGCATATTTACGCTGGCCGCTAGGTGGCGCTTCCGTCGATTTCCGCGTCGAGTATGCAAATTAGCTTGATACGCCAATCCACAAACGTACGTCTGCCCCGGCGCTTTTTTTTACGTTGTTTACGTAAGGCTTTTTTCGGCGTAACGTTACCCCTGCTCTATGAGGCGTACGCAATGTTAAGTATGGACGTCGGGCCAGCATAGAATTTTCCATCGTGTACGTCGTTTGCGTAAGACGTTCGCGAATAGGGCTTTGTGTAAATTACGTTCACGTCATCTAGGCATTGAGCGGGCGTAATTTAATTTGAAAATCTGACGTGATACTGAGCATGCGCGCGCATGCGCCGTACGAAAAAAGTGTAATTTACGTGGGGTCAAGCTTGTTTTACATAAAACACGTCCCCCTGTTCATCATTTGAATTCCGCGCCCTTACGCCGGGAGATTTACGCTATGCCGCAGTAACTTTAGAGGCAAGTGCTTTGTGAATACAGCACTTGCCTCTCAAAATAGCGACGGCGTAGCGTAACTACGCTACGCCTGCCTAAAAACACGCCGCCCTACGTGGATCTGGCCCATTGTGTGTACCGGGCATAAGGCTGTCCAGTTTAGAACATTAGCTGCACAAGAAAAAGACTGCACTTCCAAGGGCACTTTCAGTGCAATTTCAAGTGCACTTTGCACTTGTAGTGCAAAGTGGATTTGCCTTTCGTAAATAACCCCCACTGTTTCACCAATTTAAGATGATTCCAATTGTCACACTTACCTTCTGAATAACCACAGGCCTGTGTTAGGGCATGGCAATGAGCCAACATGGCTGACTGAGACACGGTAACCCCCATGGTACAGCCCTCTTTGCTGGTTTTGTACTGTACACAAAAGGTCAAAAGGAAAGAATTAAATAAAATAATACATATAAAAATAAAATATTGTGTTGAAAATAAATTATTTTTCCAGAAACAAAATTATAACTTTAATCACATTCAATTTGCCGATTTTTGCAATTCTACAGCAGTAATGTAACAAAACCTTTGTGTCAGGGATTGTGCATTTTATGGTAACATTTTCAGGGTGACTACTGTCAATAGTAATCAGAATCTGCAATTTGTTAGTCTCCATAAGATTCAAACATAGAAGGCATATTATAGTTAATATTTGCAATAGTGGAATGTTCATGCACATGGCATTAGCAGACTGTCTTCAGGAAACCTACCTCTAGGTCTTTCATTTAAGCTTCCACTAACACCTAAATTTGACCCGGGAAGAACACAGGAATTGATTTTTAGACCACAGGTTATATGTGGATACCTTCAGGTGACTGGACACTGGCAAAAGTTTTGCTGGGAACAGCACCTTGGTACAGGCCAAGATACAGAATTTGCAGCTCCTGGGGTTTGCAGTGTGTAGGTTCGGTGTTGGCACCAACAGGAAGAACTTGGATAAGTAGTAGAGTGGAAGAAGAGTGTCAGAACGTCCCCTAGGTAATGCTTTTGCATGTGAATATTAACCGATTCTGATTTTGACAAATTTTCCCCCCAAAAAATTTGCATGAAACTTTGGGCTAGATTCAGCATTGAATTACGCCGGCGTATCTATAGATACACCGCGTAAATTCAAAGCTGCGCCGGCGTATCTTCTTTCTGTATTCAGACAGCAAGATACGCCGACATTAGCCTAAGATGCCACTGGCGTAAGTCTCTTACACCGTCATATCTTAGGGTGCATATTTACGCTGGCCGCTAGGTGGCGCTTCCGACTTTTTCGGCCTAGAATATGCAAATGTCCTAGATACGCCGATTCACAAATTTACGTACGCCCGGCGCTATTTATGTCGTTTACGTTAGGCTTTTTCGGCGTAAGGTTGCTCCTGCTATTATGAGGCGTACGCAATGTTAAGTATGGACGTCGTTGCCGCGTCGAATTTTGAATTTTTTGCATAAGTCGTTCGCGAATAGGGCTGGACGTAATTTACGTTTACGTCGAAACCAATGACGTCCTTGCGGCGTACTTTGGAGCAATGCACACTGGGAAATTCCACGGACGGCGCATGCGCCGCTCAGGAAAAACGTCAATCACGTCGGGTCACCAAGAATTAACATAAAACACGCCCCCTCATCCTCATTTGAATTACGCGCGCTTACGCCGGCCCCATTTACGCTACGCCGCCGTAACTTAGGAGGCACGTGCTTTGTGAATACAGCACTTGCCTCTCTAACTTACGGTGGCGTAGCGTAAATACTATACGCTGCGCCGCCGTAACAATGCGCGCCCCTACCTGAATGTAGCCCTATGTTTACTGCCATGAAATTGGTAGCCCATCACTGGATAAAGGCTCTTCCCCTTACATTGGAAAAGTTGATAGCTGACAATAATAATTGTCTCCCTCTTAAGAGATTATTATATGTGCACAGAGGTAAATATAACAAAATTTGGGATCATTGCAAAGTGTAGACACCTGTTCTTAAAGTCCTGAAGATCTAGACCCATTCACAGTGTTCAGTACAGTTCTACAAATGTGTTTGTTGTGAACCCTTATTGGGGCAGGGAGGGAATGCTCCTCTTATTACTTGGGCATATACTCCTAGTGCTGCCAGTCTTAGGCCCAATCGTGCAGGCCTTTTTCATCATCTTATGCTTTTCTTTGTATTTCTAAATGTCACCAGGGTGTTGTTATTTTTGTTTAATTGAGTTGTATGTAACCATTAATGCTATCCTGTATTTTGTATTAAGTGGGATATATTTGGCTGCAATCCCTGGCTTGTCATCAACAAACCTTTTTTTGTTTATTTTAATTAAAACAGAGCTCCACCCAAATGGGGACGTTCCGCTCTAAGGACTCGTCCCCTGCTTCTCTTGAAGAATTGGCACTTTTGAGCAGTGGGGGGGGGGGGGGGGAGCAGGTACCCGATTTTAACAGGTACCCGCCTCCCACTTTCTTTCCGACCGCCTAGGTGATCGGAGCAAAAGTTCTTCTCCCTCCCCTCTGCAGTCTTCTGGGACATGTGACAGATCCCAGAAGACTACATCCACCATTTACGTTGCACAGCGCTGCTCATGCATGTGTAGTGGGCACCTGGCTGTGAAGCCACAAGCTGTCACAGCTGGGTGCCCATAGTGAAGATGCCGGTGCAGAGGAAAGAAAAAAGCAGGTGAAACTTGCTGGGGTGAGCACACCACTGGATTGTGGGACAGGTGAGTGGCTGTTTTTTTAAAAGTCAGCAGCTACAGTTTTTGTGGCTGCTGACTTATTTTTTTTTTTTACAGGAGACTGGAACTCCTCTTTAAATTACACATGCATAGGGGAACAAAACATCAAAAGTGTCAGGAGGGGTGAAAAACTCTTGGAGTTGGGTCAATCAATGTATAATGCCGCATACACACCATCACTTTATGTGATGAAAAAAAAACGACATTTTCTGTGAAGTAAAAAACGAAGTTTTTGAAACTTCAATTTTCAAAGACGAAGTTGCCTACACACCATAGTTTTTTCACAATGCTCTAGCAAAGTAAGGTTACGTTCACCACTTTTTTCCATTGAAGCTCGCTTCATAACTAGCTTCTGGGCATGCGCTGGTGTAAAAATGTCGTTTTAAACGTCGTTTTTTGCTACACACGGTCAATTTCTGTGAAGTAAAAAACAACGTTTTGAAAAACGACACATAAAATTTAAGCATGCTTCAATTTTTTTTTGTCGTTTTTCACAAGACATAAAACAACGTTTTCCCCCACACACGGTCATTTAAAGTGACGTTTTTAAAAACGTCGTTTTTTTTTCATCACATAAAGTGATGGTGTGTACGCGGCATAAGGCTCCAGCTGGCCTAATCAAGAATAAGTAAAGACTTTCTACGAATAGCCTCTTTTTTTTTTTTTGTTCCTATAATAATTTGTGGGGGACATGGAGCACTAGGTGTAGCTGGCCAGAGACCAGTATGCACTGCAATACAATAGTTAATGAGTCCACAGTAGCCAGCATGTGGCAAGGAGCTCAAGAAATTAAATTCTGGCAGTGAAAACTCTTTAGCAGACTCCACTAAAATATCAGCATTACTCTTGCCTTCTGCAAATGGAGGTGCGCCAGACAGCTTGTCAGGTTGTAACGCAAGAAAGTAGTCAGGGGGAATGCAGGCAGAAGAGCGTTTACAACTGTTAACTGTGGCAATTGTCTTTGGAATAGATCACGGTGACAGAGAATTCTGCTTTAGTCAGACAGGCTGCATGTTGCTCATCTGTGGAGGCGTCTGATTCAGAGAGCTGACAGTGTAAGAGCTGTTCCCTTGTTCTAGAGCAAGATATCAACCTGAGAGGAAATTAGAGTTTCCCCAGGGCCTGCAGCTGAATCCCCGCTGTTTGTTTATTGTGCCTCCCAAGTGTCTGTAATCCAAATGAGGATATTCCCCTGTGGTACTCAGGGGATGGATGTGCAGTGAGGGGGTTCAGCGAGTCCAGCATGAAAAAAAACACAATAATCGAGGCGCTGAGTTCTTGCGGCTGTCTCTCTGAGGAATCAGGCAACAATTGTGATTCAGCCTGCATTGTTGGCCGAAGTGCACATTTGGAGTCTTATGAGCTCTATGCCACTAACCCGAGAGGATAGCCAGATAGGAAGGAAAGACCTTTATAAATGTTATAATAACATTGCATTATAAGGCTAAATAAAGCAGAACAATAATAATCAGGGTAAAATTACTTATAGTGTTGATTATCTCATAACCCATGCATTCAAAAGGAAATGTGTGCCTAGCACTGTTTTTTAGGATGCAAGGATATAATATAGTGTTTACTACAGATCCAAAAAGACATGTATAGCCATAAACCAGTATGTAAAGGTGCAGGGCAACCTTGTCCTACATTGTCGACAGACATTAGCCATGATGGGTTTTCATGGTCTGGGTGCCATAGGAAAATACCAGGGTCCTTGATCTGTAAAGCAACTTGCGGCTAACTCACTTGTTGCACCGTGTACCAAGCGGAGCACCAAACGAAGGATCCAGTGGCCAGAAGAACTTTACTGGCTGGGCTTGCTGCTGCGGGTTCCCGCCCAGTTCCCAAGATGTACATTGTGGGTAAACAATCCAGAAACTGCTGAATTGGCAAGAAGCAGTTAGATCTTGATGGAAGTGTCAGTTGAAGGAAAGGAAAAAAATCCTCTTATTGAAGTTCATTGAAGAACACAAGAGGTTGAGTTATACTGCCACCTATTGGATCTATCTACAGGCAAAAAAAACTGTTGGCAATCCCAGAATGACCCTTGCCGATAGCAACCTGCCTCAGTTTCGTAGCAAAGCAATACATATAGCTGGATTCAGAGAGACCGCCGCATCTTTAAGGCGGCGTAGCGTATCGTATTTACGCTACGCCGCCTTAAGTCAGAGAGGCAAGTACTGTATTCACAAAGCACTTGCCTCCTAACTTACGGCGGCGTATCGTAAATGGGGCCGGCGTAAGCGCGCCTAATTCAAATGAGGCTGGGGGGGGCGTGTTTTATGGTAATGATTGGTGACCCGACGTGATTGACGTTTTTTACGAACGGCGCATGCGCCGTCCGTGTACATATCCCAGTGTGCATTGCTCCAAAGTACGCCGCGAGGACGTATTGGTTTCAACGTGAACGTAAATTACGTCCAGCCCCATTAACAGACGACTTACGCAAACAACGTAAAAATTTCAAATTTCGACGCGGGAACGATGGCCATACTTAACATTGACTAGGCCAGCTATTTGTTGGAATAACTTTACGCCGTAAAAAATGCCTTACGTAAACGGCGTATCTTTACTGCGACGGGCGCACGTACGTTTGTGAATCTGCGTATCTAGGCATTTACATATTTTACGCCGAACTCAACGGAAGCGCCACCTAGCGGCCAGCCTAAATATTGCACCCTAAGATACGACGGCGTAGGAGACTTACGCCGCTCGTATCTTAGCCTAATTTAAGCGTATCTGGTTTCCAGAATACGCTTAAATTTACGACGGCGCAGATTCAGAGTTACGTCAGCTTATCTACTGATACGCCGACTTAACTTTCTCTGAATCTGGCCAATAGAGCAGGATTATATATCATAGAAGCGCATGTGTCCTGCAATGGACTCCAAGAAAATTATTTTATGGCAAGTGCAAAATATTTTTTCCATCTCCTTAATAAGGGACACAAGAACTTACTCATCTTCAAGATGTTCAAAAGCAGTCCATTTGAAGCGTAGGGAACACAAGAAACAATTGCAAACAGACCAATAAAAACAACAGAAAACTGGGGACTGCCAGCAGCTCAAATATCGGTCTTTGGGCTTTACACCCAAAGTTGGCATTAGATAGGGCTCAAACATTCACCTGGTAGGACTTGTGTGAACAGAAGTCCAGGTTGCAGCCTTGCAAATTTGGCAAACAGATGTTTGATGCTGAAAAGCCCAAGTAGTACTCACAGATCTAGTAAAGTGTGCTTTGACAGGAACAATTGGAACTCAATCCTTGAGACCACAAGCTTGGATGATGACCTGTCTGAGCCATATAGAGATGGTGAAATGAGAAGCTAGTGCACCTTATAGGGTTCATGCAGGCTTACAAAAGGGGAATTGGTCGTCCTCAAACAAGCCATAGATGAGAAAAAGGCTCTCTAGCCCAAGTCACATTCAGACCATGAAGGGAAATTTCTCATTGGCGAAATGGTGACAATTTGTCCTTGAGTCCCCCTTAAACTATAAAATATCTGTAGAAAAAAAAATATACCCTTTCTCTAGCCTCAGAGGGACAGAGCGTGACGTGATCCTTCTTTGATGATATCCTAGGGCAGCCCTTAAAATTTCCACCTGCTCACATTAGGCTGTGTGAAGCCGCATCAGTGGGGGGTGGGGGTAAACAGGAGCCGATTCTCCTCCTAGCTTCAGCCCCCCTTCCATTCTCTTAGCAGGACCTGGCACACAGCGGAAGGTCGAAAATAACTAGAAGGGGCGGGACGGGAGCTGCCAAAGTTCACTTTTCCTATTAACAAGCAGGTGATTGGTTGTTTGGACCGCCAGTTAATAGGAAAACTTTGGCAGCTGCCGTTCCCCTGGCCAGTGCTATGCTTTGCTGTAAATCTCTCTGCATCCTAAAACAGGGAAAGTGTCATTCATTGGTTTTAATTTTTTTAATGCTTTATTTAATATAGCATTAAAATATTTTCTTAACAAGGCAGTAATGATGTGTACAGCGCCTATTGTAGCCAATCATATTTTATCCTGATTTTATTTATTTATCGTAGTCAGATCAATGAAATATGCTTTATGTTAATATTGTTGTTGTGTCATTTCATGAGATAATTTACAAGGGCATGTTTAGGGGCGGGGCAAGGTAGGGGTTGGTTGGGGCAACTGGTGGCCTGGCTGGTAGCTCAGTGTAGTATGGGTCTATATCAGGGATCTTCAAACTACGACCCTCCAGCTGTTGCGGTACTACAACTCCCATGAGGCATTGTAAAACTCTGACATTCACAGACGTGACTAGGCATGATGGGAATTGTAGTTCCTGAACAACTGGAAGGCCATAGTTTGAGGACCCATGGTCTATATTCATATATAACTTTAGTTATTGATTTACAAGAAACTTAGTAATAGTTTTATAAGTGATCATTATCTATATACAACATGCTTAATGCATGAGACATCTGCTTCATTATGCTATGGGAAGTTGGGAACCTTTGACCTTTTTCTTTTCATCAGTTGTAGCTATTGTTTTCCTTGCCATATAAATATGACTGGGAGGCCAGTTGGAGGTTTGATTCAGGACTGAAGAAGTGAAAGTCTGAATCAAATTGACTGTCGCCTCCAGGTATCTAATTTCTAATGAGATTGTGACTCCCCTGGATTGAATATACTGTATTTATCTGTATTTTATCATCTGTAATACATCTTTAATCAAAGCTAAGTAAATCTCTTGTATTACTATACTACTTTAGTGTTGTTTTAATCATTTGAGAGTAGAGTAACTTGGTTTGAGAGCGTTTTGCAAGACAAGCAAAATGTTTTAATACATTTTGCCTTGATATACAAGCGATGTCTTGGTATAAGAGTAGCGACATGTCACAACTCAGTATAAAAAAAGAAAAGAGGAGCCTCTAAGTGTAGCAATATGGCTACATTTAACCACTTTAGCCCCGGGCCTGTTTTTCAGATTCGGTGTTTACAAGACTAAAACATTTTTTTTTGCTAGAAAATTACTTAAAACCCCCAAACATTATATATATTTTTTTCTAACACCATAGAGAATAAAATGGCAGTCATTGCAATACTTTTTGTCACACCGTATTTGCGCAGTGGTCTTACAAGCGCACTTTTTTTGGAAAAAATGCACTTCTTTAAATTAAAAAATAAGACAACAATAAATTTGGCCCAATTTTTTTATATATTGTGAAAGATAATGTTACGCCCAGTAAAATGATACCCAACATGTCACGCTTAAAAATTGCGCCCGCTCGTGGCATGGCGTCAAACTTTTACCCATAAAAATCTCGATAGGCGACGTTTAAAAAATTCTACAGGTTGCATTTTTTGAGTTACAGAGTAGGCCTAAGGCTAAAATTATTGCTCTCGCTCTAACGATCGCGGCGATACCTCACTTGTGTGGTTTGAACACCGTTTTCATATGCGGGCGCTACTCGCGTATACGTTCGCTTCTACGCGCGAGCTCGTCGGGATGGGGCGCTTTAAAAATTTTTTTTGGGGGTTTTCGCATTTATTTTTATTTATTTTACAATTTTTAACACTGAAATAAAAAAAAAAATTATCACTTTTATTCCTATTACAAGGAATGTAAACATCCCTTGTAATAGAAAAAAGCATGACAGGTCCTCTTAAATATGAGATCTGGGGTCAAAAAGACCTCAGATCTCATATTTAGACTTAAATACAAAAAAAAAAAAAATTTGGAAATTTCATTTTTTCAAATGACAAAAAAAAAAAATGTTGCTTTAAGACGCTGGGGGGGACTGACGTTTTGACGTCACTTCCGCCCAGCAGAGCTATGGGGACGGGTGAAGGAGATTTTTCCTTCAGTCTCGTCCCCAGTCACCAGCCGAACGGTCCCGATCGCCTCCGCCGCTACCGACGGCTACGGTAAGCGGCGGAGGGCGCGGGAGAGCGGCCCTCTCCCGCCACCGATAACGGCGATCTCGCGGCGAATCCGCCGCGGAGACCCCTGTTATCGTGTATCAGACCGCCCACTGAAGAGAAGATTATCTCG
Source organism: Rana temporaria (assembly GCF_905171775.1). Classification (NCBI taxonomy): domain Eukaryota; kingdom Metazoa; phylum Chordata; class Amphibia; order Anura; family Ranidae; genus Rana; species Rana temporaria. The sequence continues at coordinate 150,965,420 of NC_053494.1, forward strand.
ATTGTGGCAGCAGCTGCTGCCGTTACCGAGATATTCATCTTTAAAGTGATGACGTATAACGACGGTGGGCGGTCGGTAACTAGCTAATGAAAGTACAACATTTAGCAACTTATTGCTACACTTAGAGGTGCCTCTCTTCTCTTTATACCCTGTAAAAAAAAAAATGCTTTGATATACAAGTGCTTTGGATTACAAGAATGTTTCTGGAACGAATTATGCTCGCAAACAAAGGTTTTACTGTACTTACTGCCACAAATCTGAAGGGTAAATATAAATAAACCTGTCAATAAATGAATAAATGTAACACAGAATTTAACCCCTTGTTACACTCAGGACTTGAAACTTTGAGCCCTGTCGTGGGGAATGGTGAGCCCTCCAAATCTTGTGAGAAGACACTGCAGAACAGGACTTAAGCCCTGGTTCACATTGATGCTACTTTAAAATTGCGCTACTTCACTTCAAGTAGCGCAATTTCAAAGTAGCAAAATCAGCGCGATTTCAGGTGCTACTTGATAGACATCTGTGTGGCTTCATACACAGGTGTCTATTGATGTCGCACCTGAAATCGGCAAAAGTAGTGCAGGAACTACTTTTGCAAAACGGTGCGGCGCCGCAAAATCGGTGTTGCACCAATTAAAACAGTGCCATTGCCTCCAATAGGCTGCGAATTGTCATGGGATTTGATCACTCGAATCGCATGACAAATGGCTCCAACGTGAACCTAGGCTGAAACTTCTTCTCACTAAGATTTGGAGAACTCTACTTTCCAGATTTTACTAGTGGTGCAGCAACAATGGGGGTGGGGTGTCACACTTGAACAACAGTCTTAAAAGGTTAGGTTCAAGGCCAGCTTTACTGCTTGAAAAAGTAAAATACCTGATGATCAAGGCATAGTCTGTAGAAAACAACATTAAATTGTACCTCTATATACGCTGCATCATTGCTTGCATCTCTGATATGTGGATGCCAATCCTTGGGAGGCTTCATTAAGTGCTTTCCATCAATAACAAACCATGCCAAACGAGGCCAGCCTATACGAGAGAACACTTATCATAAATATATATTTTTACATATTTGTTTTTTATGTATTTAAAATGAGATTACAGTTCTGTGATGTGCAAGACAACTTTTCTCCTTCATGTTGCATTTTAAAAGGTAACCTTATGTTGTTCACAGCTAGCACCCTAGGAGCCATTTAAAGCATTGATTTCTTATAATGGGGCCCCCAGTAGCCCCTTAGTAGGTACAGTTTAGGTGGAAAATGCTGCAATACAGTGCTAAACTTTGATTAGCTACAGTAAAAACTATATGGGACAAGCAACTTTGAGTAAGACCCACCCTCCAGTCACATTTTTATTTGCTTTTAGTTTTAGATAGAGTAAGGATGACTTAAAAATGTGTAAGCTTTTTGTCTCAGTCTGTGATACCAATGCAAGAAATTAGAGGTTTGGTAGTCACCAGGAAACAAAAGTATGAACTGCATTAAAAATATTACATTTTAATTTATATACACACTTACTAAAAAATGTGTTTTTGTTAATGTTGGAGAGGTTTGTCATAATGTCCCATGCAACCAATACAATTTTTTTTGTTGGAGTTGGACTTTAAAGGGGTGTTCCAGCCTTTTTTTAAGTTTATTAAAAGTCAGCAGCTACAAAAAGTGTAGCTGCTGGCTTTTAATAAACAGACACTTACCTGCTCCAGCGACGTGCCGGCCGGGGCTCCGCTCCTCGCCCCCCCCTCACCGGCCGGCGTCTTCATTCCTAGTGTGGGCACCCGGCAGTGACAGCTTTCAGCTTCACGGCCGGGCACCCACTGCGCATGCCAGAGCGGCACTGCGCATGCGCGAGCGCCGCCGTCCGATTGGACAGGCGCTCGCCTACAGGGAGGGGCTGCAATAAGGCGATTAAGCTAATCGCCTTACCAGCCCCTCGGCGGAAGGAGGAAGTGGGACAGGAAGTCCCCTTCTCCTGAAGCCCCCACTCCCCCCCCCAAAAAATGACATGCCAAATGTGGCATGTAAGGGGACGAGGAGTGGGTTAAGCGGAAGTTCCATTTTTAGGTGGAACTCCGCTTTAACTTTCTTACAGTTTTTGTGACTCCATACTTGTTAAATTTGGATGTGGCTCCTGAGTTGTCAAAAGGAGAGGATGTGCCTTATATAATTTTTTTGGTCACGTGATGAGCTCATTGATTACCTTTGAATGTCACAACTTCCCCTGTTTGGGCTTTAGGTAGTCCTTTTTGGCAGACATCAGTGGTAAGAGCAAGTGATACCCCACAGCTACCCAGGAGGAATCCGATCTGCTGACCGCCAGCATCCTGCAGAGAAGTAAGGTGTATACAATCATATGTATGTATAGTGTATATCAGGTGTGTGTTTTTTTTTTTACCCTGGACTTTCAATTCGTTTTCATTACCTTCCTAGTCAGTGGCACTTCAATAGGCACAGGTATAAGGTCTGAAAGGAGGCATCCATAAAATGCTACCATAAACATCACAGGATCACTGTTGGGAAATACAAGTGCCACCTGCAAAACAGAAGAAATTACCATTAAATGTCTTTACTGCATCACTCGTTCTCAAAATTGTGAACTCCTCTATGTGATTTCTAGCTGTGCAAAAACACAATTAGTGACAGAAAATTATATACTTTAGATGCAGTTTCAGCTAAACAAAAATAGTTTTTAAGTGTGTATATAAAAAGAAAAAAAAAAACAATGCTTCCACACCTACCACATTTCACATACTGTATATGATGCAATGATTGTTTGAATCAATGTAACCTAGTCCAAAGTTCAGAAAAACAATGTTCACATATCACGTTAACTAGTTTAAAATCCAAAGACAGGTATTCCAACACAAATTCCTCCAAGCAACCCCTCAAATTAGCAATCCGTTCATCAATATGTAGATAAATCTCTAAAGCTGTCTTCGCCAACACCCGAATATTCAGACACTCCCCAAGAAGGTCATATTAGCATGCAAAATTAAATATCCAGTAAGGTTTATCCACAAATCGCCCTGTTAAAACAACGCAAAGAAACGGGACATCATTGCATTGTGTTGGTTACATTAGATTCATGTATTGTAATCAATGCATCTAATGTAACCAACACAATGATGTCCCGTTTCTTTGCGTTGTTTACATGGGTTAGCTATGTTAATTTGACACACATGAACACTATACAATATATGTATATAGTTGTGAATAATATTAGTAGCTTCTTGTAATGTAACTTGGCTATAATAGTCAGTTAATCCCAAGCATCATTTCTACTTTAAGTTAATAAACTATGAACATTAATGAACAGCGATTATTAAACCTGCCTTACATAACCCAACTCATAATTTGGATTTAATAGTCCTTCACTAAAAATAAATTATCAGAGGAATTACCTTTTTTTAACTGGAGAATTACAGCTCCAGTTAATCAATTTAGGAGCATGTGTCACTGTGTGCGGACATCTGAATGCTGTATAGATGTGCACAGGAAACCGTTTTCTATAGTAGACTCAAAAGTGGTATGAAACTTAAATGGCAAAAAAAACGTGAACGCTCAGGGTTTTTACTTTAGAAGAGACCCTACCGGTCTCATCTGCCATAGATGCTTCCTGATGCCTGTCAGCAGTAATGTACACTGAGCCATGCACGTGCAGCTCATGGGAAATTACAGTACCCGATCTGTGCCATGGTGATGTGACTCCAGTGCGCATAAGTGACGTCACTGAGGCCTAACAGACAAAACCTGAAAGAAAAACAGGGTGAAGATGGAAGCGCCCCTGCATTGACAGTGCAGCACTGAAGGGGTTCCATTGACAGGTAAATCTATCCTAATGTGCTAATGTGCACAAGCCATAGCTTACTGTATGGCAGGGTTTCTCAACCAGGGTTCCCCCAGAGGTTGCTAGGGGTTCATTGAGCAATTTGTGCTTGTTTGATAATGTCTTGCGGACACCACTGATAAAAATAAATAAATATAATTATATATATATATATATATATATATATATATATATATATATATATATATATATATATATATATATATATATATATATATATATATAAATATATAATGGAAAACCCACTGATTTATAGCGATCTGTAAGTGGGCAATTCTTCCCACTGGCCACAAGTTTATGAAGCATTCTTCCCAGTGACTGTCACACCAATATATCATGAGTTGTAGATAGTCATTTTTAGCAGGGCTCCTTGAGACCAGAAAGTCATTTTAGGGGTTCCTCTGTGTTGTAAAGGTTAAAGCGGTGGTTCACCCTGAGCTACAGTATGCCTTCATTTATTTTAAATGCGCCGTACTCACTGTTTAATCCCGGAGATAAGTTTCAGGCTCCCCGCAGGGAATGGGCGTTCCTAGTCAGAGAGGACAATGATTGACGGCCAGCTATTGTGCCTCACGCCTCCCGAGTAGGACTCGGCTCTTCACGGCGCTTTACGGCGCATGCGCACAGACATCGGAGCTGACTGCGCAGGCGCCGTGAAGAGCCACGTCCTATTTCGGCTATTTCTGTGAGGCGTGACGCGCCATAGCCGGCCATCAATCATGTTCCCCTCTGACTAGGAACGCCTACTAGACTGAAACTTATCTCCGGGATATCACAGTGAGTACGGCGCAAAAAAATAAAACAAAGGCATACTGTAGCTCATGCTAGTAGGCATGTTAGAAAAAAAAATAAAAAATTCTTAGGGTGAACCCCCGCTTTAAGAAATTACATTCTGACCTACCCGTCCAGGGACATTTTGATGGGCAAATCTTGGTCTTCCATTTCTCCATTCAATTTTATGGGACATTGGGTTTGTTACCTGCTTGAGTGTGTGATACATGTCTCTACATGCCGTTATGTAGTATTTTTGTCCCATTTCCTTGTTTGTCTACCACGCAATGTAACCATCTGAGGAAAATGTTGTTATATGTTGGATTTCATGCCAATAAAATCTTTTGTAAAAGAAAAGGTTGAGAAATATTGGGTTATGGGTTATTTGTTGGCTAAGAGTTAAAGTGGAAGTTCAGCCAAAACACTAATCCTACTTTCAGACACATTTTAAACCTAATCTATCTAACCCTGTAAAGAAAATTAAATAGCTATACTTACCTTTTCTTCTACCAATTCAGTCCAGTCTACAGTGGCAGATGCTGTGTGGAAAGAGACAGTGGACAACGGCTGGGAACTTCCTGGGAAGTGATGTCACCCATAGAGTTACTAGAGGGCTTCCGTTGTCGGCTTTCTTTCCTGCACACACCTACACAGTGAAGTCGCCGCTGACAGCTCAGGGACCTGAGCCGCTCAGAATAGGCAAGTATAGCAATCTCTTCTTTACAGGGCTAGATACATTTAGAATGAGTAGGTTTAGGGTCACTGAGAACAAATGTATGTCCCTTTTTTTAGGTAGGATGATCCAACCTCCATTCACAATATCCTTGCTTATATTTTTGATGCAGTCAAAGTGTTGAGAAGATACTCACCCTATCTCCAGGTTTAAGAAGCGATTCACTCTTGTTGGTCAGCTTGTTCATCAAAGTGTAGGCCAGTTTAACACTTCTACTCCACAATTTTCCTAAATACAAAAAAAATAAAAAAATGATGGGTGGCCTGAAGAAACAACTTTAAATTCCATCACATGACTACATGCTGAAAAGCTTTCTTAGGCTAGGTTCACACTAGCCAAAGCTCTGAAAAGCAATCTGTTGGAGATTAGGTCCCTGGATTGCTGGAGCAGCCACTGGCTTTCAAGTTTTGATTGAAACCAAACAAGCAGTGCTACAAACTAATCAGCTCCTCTCAACATGGAAGATCTCATACTGGTGCCCTGCTCTCTGATCTCGGATCCAGCAGAAAGATCCAGTAGACACAATACAAAAAAAAAAAACAGCAACACAGTGAACAGAAGTGTACAGAAATGTATTTATAAAGGGGTCAAAATCCAGCAGGAAAGATGATGACACGTGTCTTATGCCCTGTACACACGATCAGTTTTTCCGACAGGAAACTCGTGTTTTTTCTTTCAGCAGGAAAACGGCTCAAACTTGTCTTGCATACACACGTTCACACAAATCTTGTCTGAAGTTCCGAACATTAAGAACACGGTGACATAAAACACGTACGACGAGCCGAGATCAATGAAGTTCAATCGGCAGTTTGGCTTTTCTGCTCGATTCTGAGCATGCACGTTTTTTCCGCGTCTCAATTGCATACAGATGACGGCAATTCCCGATAGGAATTTTTCCTGTCACGAAAATTTCGATCATGCTCTGAATCTTTTCTTGGCAGGAATTCTCACAAAAAAAGTGTGATAAGCATACACACGGTCGGAATTCCAGACAAAAAGCTCACATCGCACTATTCATGTCAGGAAAACTGATCGTGTGTACAAGGCATTAGTTGTCTTTTTTGGAACTATATGTGTTGCAGGCAGTGATTCTGCTGCCTCCTGAATGCCTGTTTTTTTTCTGACAACTTTCCATCTATAATAGGGATAATGTGTCGCAACCGCAAGTCAAGCTTTTGATTCATTGTTGCGGCGGACCAGATCGACTTCAAAGGCCAGTCAGTTCAGTATGTTGTTTAAAATTTTGATGGGGGAATACGGAAGAGGAGAAGATGGTTACTCATTAATTTTAGTGTATAAAGTTTAGATTGAGCTATTAAACTTTGTAAACAGACATTTTAAAACAAAGGAGATAAGAAAACAAGATAGAGAGCGTAAATCTCCCCCTGCTGGGTGGATGTGAAAATAAAAAAATATTTATATGAAATATTGCCCAAATCAACCAAACAGATCCAGTAGACACAATACAAAAAAAAAAAGAAGAAAAACCTCTTTCCTTCACTCTCAAGAGTAATGCCACGTACACAGTATTTCTCGACGTGATTCCTCTCAAGCCTGCCTTGCATACACACAATCGTGATAAAAAATGCTCTAGCAAAGCGCGGTGACGTACAACACATATGACGGCACTATAAAGGGGAAGTTCCATTCGAATGGCGCCACCCTTTGGGCTGATTATGCTAATTTCACATCTCATAACTTTCTTCTGAGAATGCAAATTTTTTTCCCGTCATTAAAGCGTATACACGACCGTTTTATCACCATGAGAAAAACAACGAGAAAAAACAGAGCAGGTTTTAAATTTTTAATGCCCATTTTTCTCTTCGAGAAAAATGCTCTGGAGCCTACAGACGACCGTTTTTCAAGACCAATTTAAAAAAATTGCATTTTTCTCGTCATGAAAAACGGTCGTGTGTACTCGGCATTGCTTTCGCTTTTGTTTAAGAAAGCCAGAATCCTTTCATGATCCAAAAATAAAAAGAAGAAGGAGGGACGTTTCTTACCATAGGTGAGAGTGTAGACTGCTTTCCCAGTGGTGTCCAAGGAAGTAAGACATGGTGTCTTGGGTTGAGTAGTCCCCCACCGATGAAGAGCAGTTAACAATGATGGAGGCCAGTTAGAAACAACTCCCAGGGGTTCCCCCTTAAGCAGTGCCATCTCTGCACCTTCTGGTTTTGGTTGGTTGGGATCTGGCTGCTGAACTGCACAATAAAAAAAGAAAAGGATAGTATAAGGATCCACACTGCTTCAAAATTTCTGACCTCACCAGAAATGAATACTTGTCCACCATTAATACCTTCCAGGAGCTCTTCAAAATCATCCACAAAGAACTCTCTGAGTGGAGGACGCTTTGGTCTTTTTAATGTATTGAGGAGTTGTTGAATTTTGGATGACACTCTACTGTTTACTGGCACACCTATATTGGAGGAACAAGGGGGTCAGACCACTGTGTACATCTCAGGTTAGCATGTCTACTCGGAGCATCTAATAATACTAACGCACCATCTGCTGTTTCTAATATGCTGGTGTTGAACCCCCGTGGCACGCCACGAACAGATGCCACCTGTGGACGTTCATGAAGAGAATTTCCTAGGAGTCCGGTAGTCACGTCAGGTGGTGCAGAAACACTCTCTAGTTATCAGGATGAAGAAGATGACACATGGTTCTGATCACAGTCTGAAACCTTATGAAGTCACCCAATGAGCAATACCCCTCTCTTTGTCACTGCCATGACACAATGAACCTGATTTATATATATATATAAAAAAAAGCACCCAGTCAAGTTTCAATAACCAGGACCGGTGGGTTACTGTGGGCATGGTATACTTATAATAGTTTTTAAAATCAACCCTGACCTATGTATAAACAAAAAAAAATGCCTTTTTAGGTATATAAAACTAGAAGATTTAGAAAAATATATATATACTGTCACCAACCTTTAATAATCCTTACATTGTGCCATGCATGCAACAACTGCTATCTTGATAAATGGCCTTCAGTCTTGTTGGCTAGTATAATATTGTTAAATTGTACCATATCGTTTGGTAGCACATGCCCGATACTGACCTATCTGGGCATGTGCCATGAGGTCTGCCAGCATGGTGGCAGCTGCGATGACAGGGCAGCTGTTGGAGGCGGCAGGCTTGGCTCCTGGGTGGGATGAGGTGGAAGATGCTGATGATGAGGTGGAGGAGCCCTGGGTTACTCTGCTAATCCAGGGCTCTACGCTGGAATGGCCTTGAAGCGGAGTGGATGTGATGCGTCCCTGACGAAGCAATGAGCCCTCATCCTCCGAAGCTGACGAGGTGTCTGTGAGTAAAATAATCATGACAGCTGAATAACAGTGATTGTTGTACAAAGGTCAAAACATTTAGGACCAAAACAAACCAGACAATTAAAAAGAAAGGGGAAATCAAGTCTAATGTGCACAGGAGTCAATCTTTTTTACGAAGGGAGCATATCAAAACATACGATGGCGAGCGGACGGACGGACATGTACCTAAAGTCACTCAGGGAATAAGAATTTGAATGTACAATTACCTGGTGGAGTGTAGGTCTCTAGAGAAGACTGGACAAGAGCTGAGCGCCTTTTAGAAGGCATAGGCATTTTTCTCTCCTTGTATTTGGCCAAAGCTGCTTGTACGGCTTCTGTGTGAACATCTGCACAGGAGAACGCAAAGATGGGGTTAGGGAAGAATTCGAACATAACCAATGCAAGCAATGCGATTCTAGTAATAATTATTTAATAATATCAGGTATAACCTGTCACTAAGCATATTCCAGGTTTGCCTCGCCAAGATTTGCCTATATATTATAAAGGACAGACCTGAACGTTGTACCCAGACCCATCTCAACAAAACAGGAATAGCATGCAATTTTTCAACACCCAGGTAAACTTAGATATGGATATTAAAGTGGGACTTGCATTAGATTATTTTTTTCCCATGTTAAGTGTTTTCTAGCATAGTAATGCCTTATGCCGCGTACACACAATCGGAATTTGCGACAATAGAAAAGTTTGATGTGAGCTTTTGGTCGGAAATTCCAACCGTGTGTAGGCTCCATCGGACATTTTCTGTCGGAATTTCCGACAGCAAATATTTGAGAGCTTGTTCTCAATTTTTCCGACAAGAAAAATTCCTGGGTGGCAGCCCAGGTGCCAGGACAACATTTTTTGTCGCCTTTGCAACCTGGCGCCTAAGATTTGTCAAACCCTGCCTATAGGTATTAGTAACTCCCAGAGATCACAGTTCATCCTCTGATAATGCCTTCAACTGCTTTTTTTCCAGGAGGATGAAGCCATCCTTGTTCAGACAGGATTTAAGAGCAGCATCTACTACCTCTATTGAAATGCTGAACATTGTGCCAACAAATGGCACAGATCAGCCCTGCTGCTGTACCTTTGCGCCCTATGGTTTGACAAAGTTATAGGCCCGGATTCAGAAAGCCTGGCGTTACTTTGTGCAGGCGTAGCGTATCTCAGATACGCTACGCCGCCGTAACCTAGTGAGGCAGGTTCTGTATTCAGAAAGAACCTGCGCCCTAAGTTACGGCGGCGTAGCGTATGAGGGCCAGCGTAAGCCCACCTAATTAAAAATAGGAAGATGTGGCCATGTTTTATGGTAATTCAGTGTGACCCCACGTAAATTACGTTTTTTACGAACGGCGCATGCGCCGTCCGTGGACGTATCCCAGTGCGCATGCTCCAAATTACGCAGCAAAGCCTCATTGGTTTCGACGTGAACGTAACTTACGCAAAGCCCTATTCGCGAACGACTTACGCAAACAACGCAAAATTCGACGCTGGCCCGACGTCCATACTTAACATTGGCTACGCCTCATATAGCAGGGGTAACTTTACGCCGGAAAAAGCCTTACGTAAACGACGTAAAAAAATGCGCCGGGCGGATGTACGTTTCTGAATCAGCGTATCAACCTAATTTGCATATTCTACGCGTAAATCTCCGGAAGCGCCACCTAGCGGCCAGCGTAAATATGCAACTAAGAAACGACAGCGTAAGAGAGACTTACGTCAGTCGTATCTTAGCCAAATTTCGGCGTATCTTGCTTTCTGAATACAGAAAGAAGATACGCCGGCGCATGCTAGAATTTACGCGGCGTATCAATAGATACGCCGACGTAAATTGTTTCTGAATCCGGGCCATGTTGCAATTTGATCACTCACAGGAAGACTGAGAAAACTTTTTCTCCTGCATGCAACAGATCAGAGCTCAGAAAATGTAACTAAATTAAAAAAAAGGTACAGCTTTTTGGAAAAAATTATGTATGTTTATTGCATAATTATATTCTTGGCATATTTGACTTGAAAAGTTAAAGAAAATGTCTACTTTAACCACTGCTTTTGTGTCCGTGGTTTGCCGATTTAACAATATAGTGCGGAAATACCCTATAGACCAGGGGTTGACAAATTTGCTTGGAATCTAGGAGCCAGCTAAAAAAGTTAGGCGGCAGAAAACGCACCCCGTCCCGCCAAGCTCGCGCGCAGAAGCGAACACATACGTGAGCAGCGACCGCATATGTAAACGGTGTTCAAACCACACATGTAAGGTATCGCCGCGATTGTTGGAGCGAGAGCAATAATTCTAGCCCTAGACCTCCTCTGTAACTCAAAACATGCACCCTGTAGAGTTTTTTAAACGTCGCCTATGGAGATTTTAAAGGGTAAAAGGTTTGTCGGCATTCCACGAGCGGACGTAATTTTAAAGCTTGACATGTTGGGTATCAATTTACTCGGCGTAACATTATCTTTCATAATATTATAAAAAATGGGGATAATTTTACTGTTGTCTTATTTTTTAATTAAAAAAATGTAATTTTTTCCCCAAAAAAGTGCGCTTGCAAGACCGCTGCGCAAATACGGCATGACAGAAAGTATTGCAACGATCGCCATTTTATTCTCTAGGGTGTTAGGATAAAAAATATATATAATGTTTGGGGGTTCTAATTAGAGGGAAGAAGATGGCAGTGAAAATAGTGAAAAATTACATTAGAATTGCTGTTTAACTTGTAATGCTTAACTTGTAATACCAACGGCCACCACCAGATGGCGCCAGCTTACACATCTGGTGGTAATAACTTGTAATACCAACGGCTCACCACCAGATGGTGCCCCCCCTTCCAAGCCAAGTCGCCAGGACCCTATTTCTAGTCGCCATGGCGACCTGGCGCCCGGGATTTGTCGAGCCCTGCTATAGACTAGATTGCACACATTTTCATTATCCTGGAAAATCTCAGCATTGAATATCAAACATTTCTGAAATGTATAAATGTCTGCAGAATTTATCTTTGCTTGGGTGGTAAACCCAAAGAAGTCTTTAAGAATATTAAGAATACATCATTTTGCTTTCAAATAATATGCTGTACATTTCTACCTGAATACATTTTGTTCAATTAATCAAGACATGTAGTTAAAGTGGTTGTAAACCTCAGACATGAAATATGAACAAAGCATATCCCTCTATAATGTGTACGTGTCTCAGTTAGGAGCACTAAGGGTCATTTCTGTCTGCTTCTTCTTTCCTCTGCTATCAACGTGAATCATTTCTGAAAAGTTTTCTTGACACCAAGAGAAAAAAGGTGATAGAGGAACCTCCAGCTGATTGACAGCCTCAGCTCTGCTTCTGTGTGCTGGAACAGAGCTGGATGTGTCCATTCCCTACAATCAGCTCTCGCTCTGTACAGTGTAACTTTAGCTCCCCAAACCTGCTTTCTAAAAGCTCAGACAAGCTGTATAAATTCTGCACTTTGAAAGGATGTAAAGAAAATTAGACTGCTGTAGATAAGTAGGCAAAACTTGGGTAGATGTATCACCTGAGGCCAGTCACTTCACTGGGAATATGGAAGGGTTTATAACTACTTTAAATAAAAGGTAAGATAAATAAAAAATAACTGAACCACAGACATATGAAGTATCCACAAGATAAAGTGACATTGTCACAGTAACTGCTTTTGAAAGAAACACACACAAAAGGCAGAAAAATGTCAGATCGCGCCAAAAATGATGTGCTTCTTATAGCCAAATCTCATCCTGTAAATCCAATCTCATCCTTTATAAACTACTGCCATAGTGGTTATCTATAAGGATATACAGTGGAACCTCGGATTGCAAGTAACGCGGTTAACGAGCGCTTCGCAATACCAGCACTGTAGAAAAAAGGGGTGGAGATAAGGGCCGTCTAATGTGAGCCACCCTCACTGCGCGTAGCTGGAGAATAAATGTGAACACTAGTGATATTTATAAAATAAATGAATAAATTAATAAATATGCAAGAGCTGCTGCTTTAAAAATTATAGAATCCAAAATAGTTAATATGCAAATACAGTGATACCTATTATAAATAAGGTGCCAAATGTGATATTAAACAGCGCTCAAAAAAATAGGTGAAAATGTAAATCAACAAATATAATATTGGTACAGTGACATAGTGAAAAATAAATAAATAATCCACCCTCTAAGTGAGTCAATATAGACCATTCCACGTTCAAGCTTAGAAAGTTAAGGTGTGCGGTTGTGACTTCAGTAATTACCCCGGGGAGTAATTACTGAAGTCACAACCGCACACCTTAACTTTCTAAGCTTGAACGTGGAATGGTCTAATCTGCCACCCGCTCAATTACCTAAGCAGCGGCTCCAGTACACCTGCACAAGGGCTGTGAGTAACACTTGGGCTATTCGTTGGTCCGCTGTGACCACTAGTTCACCTGGAGGATATCTTTATTTTTTGTTTTACACCGTGTCAGTTTTTGGATTTATACACTGCTTGTAACAAGAGTTACCTTTGTGAGTGCATTCTTTGGGAGATTTGTAGTGTGTTATTAAAAGTTGTGTTACAGTATCACACTATTGTGCTCTCTTTTTCTTATTTGCATATGGCTGTTATCTTGGAGTTTTCTTTTTGCTTCGGATCTCCATCTGTTTAACTGAATGCTCCACTCTATATGAAAAGAAGGAGTTCTATCAACTAAACTGAGGGGGTCAGTTAACAAGCCTGTGTGCCTAAACACGAAAGTGTCAGGCCATTTGTTGCGGTGAGTTTGCATTTCTGATGGGTGGTGGAAGCACGCAGTCACTGTGGTGTGGTGAAAGCACTTATTGAAGATCGGGAAGGATTTTTTATTTTCCTTTGCTCTCCATTTATGAACTATTTATATATATTTTTTTGTTCACTTAGACCATGGGTGCTCAACCTGTGGCTCTCCAGCTGTTGCAGAACTTCAAGTCCCATCATGCCTCTGCCTTTGGGAGTCATGCTTGTAACAGTCAGTAGCTTGCAATGCCTCATGGGAATTGTAGTTCTGAAACAGCTGGAGAGCCACAGGTTGAGCACCCATGACTTAGACAGTTCATGGACTTTATTTGCCAACCTGGTATTTTTTGATGCGATTTTTGCACGGATTTTTGGACACTTATATATTGACTCACTTAGAGGGTGGATTATTTATTTATTTTTCACTATGTCACTGTACCAATACCAGCACTGTATTAAAAAAAAATCCTAACTCGGTTTGCGAGTGTTGTCTCGCAAAACAAGCAGGATTCAGGCCAAAGCGGTGTGCAGTACCGCCTTTGGCCTGAGGTGGGGCGCCGGAGCCGAACGGTCTTTCCGAGGTTTGCCAAGGTCAGCCGAGGTGTCCTCGGGCCTTTCCGGCCGTTTCCAGGGCTCTCTGGCACCCCTCCACCTCTGGCCGCATGTGGTATTGCATGCCATTGAAGTCAATGCGGAACAAATTATTTTCATTTACATTGACTTCAATGGGGAAACTTGCTTTAATATGCGAGTACTTTGGATTACGAGCATTCTCCTGGAACGGATTATGCTTGCAAGGTTCCACTGTACATGCCTCCTGCAGGTATTCTTACCTGTCAAATGTCTCCCCTATGTCTGTTATGAGACCCGAAAAAAATCTGATTCTGTGGGTGGGTCTGTAATCTGGAGATCAGTGGGTGGAGTCCTAGTGTCAGACTCCCCACCCACCTCTACACTCCCCTTGTCAACATGCATTTTCTCCTGTGTATTTCTTACACTGAACTCCTGCTATGATCACTAACATCCATTCAAAACCCAGAAAGGTCACCACATGACTTCAGCATGCCCAATCATGCTGAGGTATGAAGCAGCCAATCCTGGGAGAGCTGGAGAAGAAACAAAGAGGGGATCTGAAGTACACAGAATGTCTCTCTCAGGCTTGTGCATGAGATATGTAAATCACCTGTCACTCACAGCAAGGGGGAGAAACTGACTCCTATTTCTCTGTGTGTCAGTTTTTAACTTACTGAAAAAAGATAAGAGGACTGCTCAAAGCTGGATTAACTCTTTGTGGTAAGATGGCATGAAATCCTATACTGTACAAGGTGCAAGCCTCAATTAAAAAAAAAATGGGGTTTACATCCACTTTAAATCAGTTAAACACATGTTTATGTGCATCAAAGCAAGCAGTGTTCAACTTCAAAGCCTCACAGTCTGCGTTCTTTAGAAATCCGCATGCTGCTGAAAAGGCCCAACGCTTACTGCCTATGACCGACATACCAGCAGATGAGTCAGAACTATAGCTCCACAATCAGAAAAGCTCATACCCATATAGATGAAGGAGCCCTAGCTCTGACTCAGCTGGGGTATATGTTAGACCTCTACAGAGAGCCCACTGCATCCACAGAAAGAGAAAGGGACTTTTTCTGCAGCATGCTGGCAGGGGACAGACCTTTCCACTATGGCTGTGGCTTCCTCCTAAAGAAAACAAATTGTACAGCTTTAAACACCTTTTGCTTAAATGCGCCTGAAAAGTATTTAGCTAAAAACTGGAAGTTCAGTGACAACTTTATTCTATAAGCATGCAAAGAGTGAAATCTTTAAAGAGAAAAAAAACCAACCAGATCGAAATCGCTCATCCCGTGAACTGGTGGAACGAGACCTCTGCTGCTTGTTGGTGGTTGTCGTAATTTGTGATGAGCCCAAGAGTTTAGCTTCTGTTTGCAAAGAAGGATCTACTCCTGGATATAAATACAAATGTCACGCATGTCAAATGCGTACACACTGGATACCTATATCATACATACATTGTAAGTTAGATTTGGCTTTCTAAACCTTCTATAAAGCTGAACTCCAGGTATATATATTTTTTCTTTTGCATAGTGACATTGATCCTGCTTGGAATAATATAAGTACACATATTCCTGGCTGATCCTCATGGAACACACCTGGAATTTAGCTTAACCACATCCAGACCCTAGGTGTTTTTCAGATTTGGTGTTTGCAAGACTAAAACAGTTTTTTCTGCTAGAAAATTACTTAAAACCCCCAAACATTATATATATTTTTTTTCTAACACCCTAGAGAATAAAATGGTGGTCATTGCAATACTTTTTGTCACACCGTATTTGCGCAGCGGTCTTACAAGCGCACTTTTTTTGGAAAAAAATCACTTTTTTGAATTAAAAAATAAGACAACAATAAATTTGGCCCAATTTTTTTATATATTGTGAAAGATAATGTTACGCCGAGTAAAAGTATACCCAACATGTCACGCTTAAAAATTGCGCCCGCTCGTGGCATGGCGTCAAACTTTTACCCATAAAAATCTTGATAGGCGACGTTTAAAAAATTCTATAGGTTGCATTTTTTGAGCTACAGAGTAGGTCTAGAGCTATAATTATTGCTCTTGCTCCAACGATCGCGGCGATACATCACTTGTGTGATTTGAACACCGTTTTCATATGCGGGCGCTACTCGCGCATGCGTTCGCTTCTGTGCGCGAGCTCGTCAGGACGGAGCGCTTTAAAAAAATATTTTTTCTGTTTTCTTATTTATTTTATTACTTTTTACACAGAAAAAAATAAATAAAAATGTGATCACTTTTATTCCTATTACAAGGAATGTAAACATCCCTTGTAATAGAAAAAAAGCATGACAGGTCCTCTTAAATATGAGATCTGGGGTCAAAAAGAAAAAAAAAAATATTGAAACTGTCATTTTTTCAAATGACAAAAAAAAAAATGTTTCTTTAAGACGCTGGGCGGGACTGACGTTTTGACGTCACTTCCGCCCAGCAGAGCTATGGGGACGGGTGAAGGAGATTTTTTCCTTCACTCGCAACCCCAGTGAACAGCCGAACGGTCCCGATCTCCTCCGCCGCTACCGACGGCTCCGGTAAGCGGCGGAGGGCGCGGGAGAGCGGTGGGCCCTCTCCCGCCACCGATAACGGCGACCTCGCTGCGAATCTGCCGCGAAGACCGCCGTTATCGTGTACAGGACCGTTGCCACTAAAGATGGATACCTCGGTTGTGGCAGCAGCTGCTGCCGTTACCGAGATATCCATCTTTAAAATTAGGACGTATATATACATGCGCAGGTCCGGAAGTGGTTAAGGCCCCTTTCACACTTGTGCGACCTGAAAGTCCTGCGATTTTGCTGCGACTTGAAGCAATCCTTATGTAATCTTAAAGTCTATGGACCTCAAGTCGCATCAAAGTCGGACCAAAGTGGTGCAGGGACTACTTTGAAGTCACACAGATATGAATGGTTTCTCATTGGAAATCATGGAGTATGACTTGTCATGCAACTTTGTCCCAAGTCGCAGGACAAGTCACACATGTGTGAAAGGGGCCTTAAAAGGTAAACTGCTGTTGAAATGCTTTCATGGAATGCATCGTACCTGCTCAGAGCTACAGTTTTTCATGCAGGCATAGCTGCAGTGCACCAATCTACTCTAGTCCCCTTCCTCGGGAAGCTGATTATCTAAAACCCCTGATGCTTACCAGTTTGTAAATCAAGAGAGGAATTCCCAAACACACACATTGTAGGCGGCTAGCTTCCTCATGTACAGAACGCCTTTTGTATCAAAGTCCTAAAACTAAGATGTTTTCACAGCCATCAAATTTAAACTGCCTTGGATCTCTGAATCTGACACGTGATATATCATGCAGAGGAAGGAAATTCCGTTGCAGTGAATAAAATAAAACTTGGTTCTATAGACTGAAGGTTTTTTACCTTCATAAAAAAACCTTCAGTATGTAGCTTTCCTTGCAGCCCCCCTAATACCTACCCAAGCCCGATCCAGTGATGTGCATCAGAGTGGCTGCTCTTCCAGGTCTCTGCCTCTTCATTGGCAAAGAGACAGCCATTGGCTCCTGCAGCCGTCAATCACAGCCAGTAAAAAGGAAGCAGGGGCGGGGCTGGGCCCTGCTCTGTGTGTCTTATGGACAAACAAAGCGGGGGTTAAAGCGGGGTTCCAACCACAATTGCGTTTTTATAATATAAATCTGGTCACTTACTATTTTACAATCCGCCGTCGCTCCGCATAGTTATTCAAAAAAGATGTCCACACCGTTGTCATTTTGCTTGTGGGCATTGTGAAGCCTACAAGCACTTACTTCCTGGAAATCTTGGATGGGGAGTGATAATTGGGTAGCACACTGCATCCTGGGAAATGATGACACACATTTCCCAGGAGCATTAGAGGGAGATGATGTCAGAATCCTAGGTGATTCCAAAGGCAGATTTTGTTGAACTGCACAGTAACAGGCATTTCCAGATGAGTAAAAAATATTATTTTTTTCTTTTTTAGGTCTAATGAGCACAATAATGAAAGAAAAAAAATTGGGATGGAAACTCCACTTTAAGGAGCAAGCATGCACAAGTGCCCCCATTGCAAGCGCCTTGCTATGGGGGCACTCAGGGAAGAGGAGGAGCCAGGAGCACTAGCAGGGGACCCGAGAAGGAGGATCAGGGCCGCTATATGCAAAAACATTACAGAGCAGGTATGACCGTTTTTTAATTTAAAATAAATAAATAATAAGTTGAATCTTTAATATTACTTTAAAAGTATGCTCGCTAATATTTAGGGGGATGTGAAAAGCAGCTTTACTTACTCGACCTTCAGCTCCTCTGACACGTCGCCTATGGAGATTTTAAAGGGTAAAAGTTTGTCGCCATTCCACGAGCGGACGCAATTTTGAAGCGTGACATGTTGGGTATCAATTTACTTGGCATAACATTATCTTTCACAATATAAAAAAAAATTGGGCTAACTTTACTGTTGTCTTATTTTATTTAAAAAAAAGGGTATTTTTTCCCAAAAAACAACCACCATTTTATTCTCTAGGATGTTAGAATAAAAAATATATATAATGTTTGGGGGCTCTAATTAGAGGGAAGGAGATGGCAGTGAAAACACTGGGGAATACCATTAGCATTGCTGGTTTACTTGTCATGCCAAGGGCCACCACAAGATGGCGCCAGATCACAGAAGGAAGCATAGGCCTGCAGAAGGCCGCAAAGCCGCAGCCTCAATTACCGGCCGGCGTGGCCGCACGGAGACTAAGGATGCGGTCTCCTGTGTCTCCGTGCGCCCCTACCTCCCCCACCGTGCGATCACGTTGGGCCGGGCCGGACAGTAATTGAGGCTGCGGCTTTGTGGCCTTCTGCAGGCCTATGCTTTCTTCCCGGGCGCCAGCTCGCTAATTCTAGTCGCAATTGCAACCTGGCGCCCAAATTTTGTCGAACCCTGATGTACATAATCAACTATATAGGAATTTATGGTTTTTAGGTTATCTACACTATCAACACAACGGGGGGGGGGGGGCGGTGACGTCCTGCCCGCAGACTGTGGCCGGAAAGTGGGTGCAAATACCTGTATCTGCACCCCCCTCCCCACTGAAAGGGAGGGATTCGATCAGCGGGAGTTCCACTTTGGGGTGGAGCTCCGCTTTAAGAGCAGTGGGTGCAATTTCAGTCTACTGCCTCATTCCTCTGCTATCTGCATGAATCCCTTCTGACACATTTTCCTGACACCAGGAGAAAAAAAGGTGACAGTGGAGAGACCTCTAGCACAGAGCTTGTGATTGACAGCCTCAGCTCTGTTCTTGTGTTGTGAGGAGGGGGTCCCTTCCATTCAATCAGCTCTCAGAGCTCTCCTCACTGAGATCTATAGCAGTGTGTAACTGCAGCTCTCTGCCTGTGAATGTTCAGACAAGCTTTAAAAATTCTTGACTTCGAACGGCTGTAGAGAATAGAAGACTGCAGATAAACAGGTACAACTTATGTAGGAGGATTTGTTTTATCTCTATGTATTATCTGAGGCCAGTCACTTCAATGGGGTATATGTTAGGGCTTGCAACCACTTTAAATAAACATTCAGTTATTTCTTAATTATAATTATCAGAAAGCCAATGTCATCTGGTTTCCAGATAGCGCTTGATTTTTCCATACTGTGAAGAACATGCTCTGCCTATATGGCTGCATTTACAGTAAGGAAGGGGAGGAAATTCTGCTTAGTTTGGCTCTGATACTCTGGGCCAGGGATTAGGGTTTAGTAGGAATCCCTCACTCAGCATGTAAAACGCCCAGAACTGCCTGGAAAACAAAACTGACCAGAACAGTAGACAGATCCCAGGTTCGCTCTCAACCATCCGATAGGCGAGAAAAATTAGGAATATTCTTATCCCATACCTAATAAAAAACGTTCAATATATACTACTAATGTGCCCTGCGATTTATTACACTAAACAATCTTACTAATTTCTATATAGAAGCCCAGAACAGATGAAAATTTGGTGCACGTCTGCTTCTCTTAGAGAGGACCCCCCCCCCCAAAAAAAGAACTACTAGTGTTGCTCCTCAGTATACAAGACCTTACCTACGTAACATTGCTAGTAGATGACCAAGAATACTACCATCTTTTCATGCATTGATCACATACATTTAGGGGATCCCTTCCGCTTTCCCAATGGCCTAAATACTGTACACCAGGGGTGCCCAACCTTTTGAAGCATGAGGGCCACTTAAGTGACTTGGTAACCGGTCACGGCTACAATGAGCAGAGTGGGCCGATGGCAGGTCTGTGTTTGCTCTGCATATGCGGAGCGGACACGGACACGGCCCACTATACTCAAGGTAGGAGATTTAAGGTAGGACACAAGTCGGTTTACATCTGCCACTCCTCAGAGGTGAATGGAGGTTCCAATTGGGTCGGACTGACCATGTGAAAGGGGCACAAGGCTGCTTTCACACTGATGCGCTGCAGTTTACCCGCACGGTGGGTGCAACGCAGTGTACCTTTGGCTTTCCTGCACTATGCAATAGACTTCAATTATATTCTGCAGGTCTGGTGCGCTTTCAGAAAACTCACCAAACTCGCAGGTAATAACAGAAGTCTATGGCTCAGTGCAGGTAACCCGCAGTGCGCTGCTCTGCATCCGCGGATCAGTTTGAAAGCAGCCCAGTAACCACTGCAGAACAGATATGACCATATATACACTGTGATTTTAGTAATAAACTGACCTTTAATAACAGTATTCTATTCCATCCCAGAGCAGGAGGTCGCAGGGAACCCCTGCTTTACACCATGGATCCAACATGATACTAAAAATATTCCAAATGCATTTTGGTCTTGCAGACCCAATGCTACTAACACCCAGTTCCACTTCATTCCAAAGGATATATGCCGAGGTATCATGTAGGGTGTCGGCCGATATAGTTTTTTCAGGGCCGATACCGATTTTTAGCCAATATCAAGTGCTGATATTCTGTACATCACAATCACCTGCCACCCAGATGCAGCATGTCACTTGCCATTGTCACCTGCCACCCATATGCAGCTTGTCACTACTTACACTACTTCTGGCAGGATCTCCCCAGCGGCATCCGAGCGGGTAAACTTCCACATGCGGGCGGGCGGTGAGAGATGATGTAACTATCTCTCTGCTCGCCTGCGGCTCTGTTAAGAGCAGCATTCATGGCCCTGCTAAAGGGGCGGAAAAGCGGTGATGGGCAGTGAAAGATGATGTCATCTTTCTGCTGCCCACTGCATCGCCTACAGAGATTGGCACAGACTGCAGCGAGCACCGCACAGGGACAGGGGGAGGATATCGGACCAATATCGGTAAGTTTCTGACCGATACTGATTATTTGAAAATTTTGAATATCGGCCGCTCCTATAATCGGTCTACCTAGTACCTTGCTCTCAACTTTATCATGCAACCAAGATGAAGTCGTCCAAGTCCAGACAATGTATTGTCTGTGTTTTCTTGCCCGTTCTTCATG
Source organism: Rana temporaria (assembly GCF_905171775.1). NCBI lineage: Eukaryota > Metazoa > Chordata > Amphibia > Anura > Ranidae > Rana > Rana temporaria. Next base: position 150,986,827 of record NC_053494.1, read on the forward strand.
TCCACTGTAGTCCAATGTTCCTGTTCCCTGACCCCTGGGTTGCCACTACCTATCCTTTTCAAATATCAATATATTTTATTCTACAGTTGGGCAATTGTTGGGATACAGTAGATGATGATTTCAGTCCTCTTAGGTCTTAATTGACAGATTGTGTTCCCTGTGGAGTGCTGGTTACCATCATCCTATTGAGGATACATGCTGGTTTGACCTTCTGTTAGCTCAGAGGTCCATCGGATCCGGTAAGCGCCTATTTTATCAGCTGGGGGAGGTGGTGTCACACAGGATCCTGCAGTATTTCTCACAAGATTTTCTCCATCCTTTATCCTGGGACTTGTGGTTCCTCTGCATAATATTTGGGGCTAGATTCACATAGATCAGCGGATCTTTAGATCCACGTGATCTATGTGATTTAAGATCCGCTGCCGCAAGTTTGAGAGGCAAGTGGGTAATTCACAAACCACTTACCTCCAAACTTGCGGCGGCGGATCATAAATCCCCCGGCGGAATTCAAATTCCGCGGCTAGGGGGGAGTGTACTATTTAAATCAGGCGCATCCCCGCGCCGATTTAAATGCGCATGCGCCGTCCGCGAAATTTCCCGGCATGCATTTCTCCCAATGACGTCGCTAGGACGTCAGTGGTTTCGATGCTTACGTAAATGACGTCCATCCGTATTCGAGAACGACTTTCGAGAACGACGTAAAAAAAAAAAAATTGACGCGGGAACGACGGCTATACTTAACATTGGCTGCGCCTCATAGAAGCAGGGGTAAGTATACGCCGGGAAAACCGCTACGGAAACATCGTAACAACACTGCGTCGGGCCCGCGTACGTTCGTGAATTGGCGTATCTAGCTGATTTACATATTTCTCAGTGTAAATCAGCGAGCACGCCCCCCGCGGCCATTTTTAAAATGCAGTTAAGATCCGATGGTGTAACACAGTTACACCTGTCGGATCTTAGGCATATCTATGCGTAACTGATTCTATGAATCAGGCGCATAGATACGACCGGCCTAACTCAGAGATACGACGGTGTATCAGAAGATACACCGTCGTATCTCTCTCTGAATCTGGCCCATTGTGTCTACAGACTTACTATTCTAACATTGTGCTGCACTTATTTTGTTTTTTATATGTCTATGAGGTGATGTGATTAGCCTAAAAGGAGTTGTAAAGGTTTGTTTTTTATTTTCTAAATAGGTTACTTTAAAGTGGAGGTTCACCCTAAAACAATTATATAACATTACATCCAACATACTTCTGACATGTACAGTATGCTGTTTTACCGTTTTATTGTTATTTTCCCCCCGGCTTCCGGGTTCTGATTCCCGCGGGACTGGTCGTTCATATTCAGAGGTTAGATGATTGACGTCTGGTGAAAAACTTCCCAAGGCGCGTCACCAGTTTTCCGTAAATTGCCGACCTGCGAGTCGGCTCTTTACGGCTCCTGCGCCAGCCGTGTAGAGCTAACTGCGCAGGCGCTATATAGAGCCAACTCGCAGGTCAGCTATTTACGGAAAACTGGTGACGCGCCTTGGGAAGTTTTTCACCAGACGTCAATCATCTAACCTCTGAATATGAACGCCCAGTCCCGCGTGAAACAGAACCCGGAAGCCGGGGGGAAAATAACAATAAAATGGTATGTACGGCGAAAAAAAAAAAAAAAATACCAGCATACTGTACATGTCGGAAGTATGCTGGATGTAATGTTAATGCCACGTCACCTGCCACAAGTTGTGGATTGTCCACTTGCCACATCACCTGCCACAAGTTGTGGATTATCCTCATGCCTTCACCTTCCTAATATGATCTCCATGAAGACCATGTGCCACATCCCACAGTTCAGGATGTGTGCTTGAACAGCAGTGATTAGAGAAAGTTGGGATACAGAACTTGCCATTGTCATCTTAGTTAGTTCTCTCTTCTCTCTGCTATACCCACAAGCACACGGCTGTGCAAAGCACTCCTGGGTAATTAAAATGTCCAGACAGGAATTTCCTGTCTTTACAGAGGCTACAGTGACCAATGACATTTTTGCTGCTAAAACGCTGGAGCTCAAAAACGCCGCAGTAGCGTTTTTTAGGGATGTTAAGTGTTTTTGAGAGTTTTTAATCGTTTTTGAGCGTTTTTTAACATCTGGCGTTTTTACAGCTCTGTCGTCGGCACCACAGAACGCCCTGGTCCTGGGTTTTTTTTACAGCTCAAAAACGCCTATGCCATTTGTAGCTCAAAAACGCCGATGTGGGCATGAAGCCATAGAATAACATGGACAGGCGTTTTTAAGCTGTAAAAAACGCTCAGAAAAGTGGCTGTAAAAATGTCTATGGAAATGAGTCCTATGTTTAAGGCTTCATTTCCATGGACGTTTTTGGACGTTTTTACAGCCACTTTTCTGAGCGTTTTTTGCAGCTTAAAAACAGCTCTCCATGTTAGTCTATGGCCTCATGCCCACCATGACGTTTTTGAGCTGTAGATGGCTGAGCCGTTTTTAAGCTGCAAAAAAAAAAAAAAACAGGACCAGTGCGTTCTGAAGCTCCAGCGTTAAAGCTGTAAAAACGCCAGACGTTAAAAAACGCTCAAAAACGCTACCGCTGCGTTTTTGAGCTCCATCTCAAAAAATAAATAAAAAAATAATAATAATAAAAAAAAACATGGACAGGCGTTTCTAACCACTTAACCCCCGGACCATATTGCTGCCCAAAGACCAGAGCACTTTTTGCGATTTGGGACTGCGTCGCTTTAACTGACAATTGCGTGGTCGTGCGACGTGGCTCCCAAACAAAATTGGCGTCCTTTTTTCCCCACAAATAGAGCTTTCTTTTGGTGGTATTTGATCACCTCTGCGGTTTTTAGTTTTTGCGCTATAAACAAAAATAGAGCGACAATTTTGAAAAAAAATAATATTTTTTACTTTTTGCTATAATAAAAATATATTAAAAAAAAAACATTTTTTTCCTCAGTTTAGGACGATACGTATTCTTCTACATATTTTTCGTAAAAAAAAAAAAATCGCAAAAAGCGTTTGATTGGTTTGCGCAAAAGTTATAGCGTTTACAAAATAGGGGGTATTTTTATGGCATTTTTATTAATATATTTTTTTTACTAGTAATGGCGGCGATCAGCGATTTTTTTTCGGTACTGCGACATTATGGCGGACACTTCGGACACTTTCGACACATTTTTGGGACCATTGGCATTTTTATAGCGATCAGTGCTATAAAAATGCATTGGATTACTATAAAAATGCCACTGGCAGTGAAGGGGTTAACACTAGGGGGCGGGGAAGGGGTTAAGTATGTCCCTGGGTGTGTTCTTACTGTGGGGGGGTGGCCTCACTAGGGAAAAATGACCGATCTTCTGTTCATACATTGTATGAACAGAGGATCAGCATTTCGCCCCCTGACAGGACCGGGAGCTGTGTGTTTACACACACAGCTCCCGGTCCCCGCTCTGTAACGAGCAATTGCGAGTGACCGGCGGCGATCGCGCCCGCCGGGCACCCGCACGGGAGTCACGGACAAGCTGTAAAAACGTCCATGGAAATGAAGCCTAAAAGGTTTAAAGACAGGCAGTGGACACGATGTACAGTCTTCACCCAAGATAACTACACGTACCCTAAAGCCAAAACTTTTAAAATAGATTGCAATTGGGTTAGATTCCATTTCAGGGTTATACTGCCATCTTTGACCCCACTAGGGAAATTCAGTGTTACATTTTTCTTGTGACACTATCATGAGTGAAAATGAGGAAACCCAAAACGTGAGTTGTTACAAGAACAGAAATAGAAAGAAAACCATCTAATGGGATCACTTGTCCTTGCAACACCTAAGAGGGAATTAACCTCATTTTGGAGAGATTTCCTATACTATTCTGTCTACAGGATTGGAGTTTAGGCAAATCTCTTGAATTGGACATAGATGGTGAACCCCTCACCCTCCACACTTAAAGAAATAACTCCTCTTCAAATTTTCAACATTGCCACTTTTCTTCATTTTTAAACAGACGTGAGTGCAGGTGGCATGAGGATTTGAAACAAGTGCACTTTAACCAGACTTTACCTGCCCCATCAAAGCACACTGAATGCCTTTAAAGACAAAGGGCCAGATCCACATACAAATAGATCGTCGCAGCGTATCAGAGATACACTACGCCGCCGTATCTTACCTGGCTTTAAATCAAATCCTGGAAAAATTTGCGCCATAAGTTACGGCGGCGTAGTGTATCTCTGGCGGCGGAATTCAAATCGGCGGGTAGGGGGCGTGATTCATTTAAATGAAGCGCGTCCCCGCGCTGAATGAACTGCGCATGCTCCGTTTCTAAATTTCCCGCCGTGCATTGCGCTAAATGACGTCGCAACAACGTATTTTTTTTCTAACTTAGACGTGATTTACGTCCATCCTGATTCACGGACGACTTACGAAAAAAAAAAAAATATTAAAATTTCGACGTGGGAACGACGGCCATACTGAACATGGCAAGTCTATCTATACGCCGCAAAATACCAGCTTTAACTATACGCCGGAAAAAGCCGACTAGAGACGACGTAAGAGAATGCGACGGCCGCGCGTATGTTCGTGGATCGTCTGAAATAGCTAATTTGCATACCCGACGTGGAAAACGACGTGAACGCCACCCAGCGGACGCCGAAGTATTGCATCTTAGATCCGAAAGGCGTACGAAGCTGTACGCCTGTCAGATCGAACCCAGATGCCGTCGTATCTTGGTTTGAGGATTCAAACTAAAGATACGACGCAGGAAATTTGAAAGTACGCCGGCGTATCAGTAGATACGCCGGCGTACTCTCTCTGTGGATCTGGCCCAAATACTTTAGTACATACATTTTTGGTCACTTCAACCACTAAAAACATCAGCCTAATGCCTCGTACACACGGGCTGAATGTCTGGGGGCATCGGCGGGTTCAATAAAAAAAGTCTGACATTTGGCCCATGTGTATGTCATATTGTCCGACAGAAGTTAGTTGGAAAACCAGCAGCCGACGTTCTCCTGAACGTTGATCGGAGTATTCTAGTGGGGGGGGGGCGTCCCCCTCTTAGAACACAACAGCTCAGCGGGGGAGATTGCTGTACTAATGTCGGACTGTTAGTAGAGCAGCTGCAACCGGAGCTGTCAGGTTTTTTTTGTTCAACCAGAAAAAAACTATTCGTGTGTACCAGGCTTTAAACTTGTTCAGCTAGAAACAAATTCCCCATCGTTCCACTGTTTTACACATCCTGTCACATGACCCACCCCTTTATAAGCTTACCTTGAATGAGTGGGATGTAACGAGCCAGAAGCTTGGCCCTCTTCTTCTCATAACCTTTCTGAGTTATGTCTCCTGAAAGACAAAGAAAACACAATGTAAATGTTAATTTATTAAGTCTGGTGTGCCATGGATGAAAACATCTGAGGACTCACATACGCTGCATTCTCTTAGGACTGGTTCACACCTATGCAGGTTGCAGTTTTCATATTGCAGGTACATTTTGCGTTTTTAAATAAAGGTTTTTGATCCATTGAAGTCTATGGAACCAAAAACCAGAAAAATGTCCCTGATCCTTACCATAAAACGCACAGATGTGAACGTGACCCATAGGAAATGATGGTAAATGGATTGTAGTGTGTCTGCAAAACTGAAAATGCTATAAATGCAACCAGGCCTTATGCAAGTACAATCTGTGAACCAATTTTATGCTTTTTACTATTACACAATTGAGAAGCGGGGGGGGGGGGGGGGGGGTTCTTTACAAAAAAAGGAATAAAGAAAAATATATAAAAAAATTATAACGAAAAAGGGGGGGGGGGGGTAGCCATCAGGGGCCCTGGGGACCTCTTGGCCTTTGTAAACACACAGATCCACCTCCTGTCAGAGGTGAGGAGACCGATGTGTGTTCCCAGTACAGAGGAACACAGATCGGTCTCCTCCCCTTGTGAGTGCCCTCCCCCTACAGTAGGAATCACTCCCAGGGAACATATTAACCCCTTCAGTGTCCCCTAGTGATAACCCCTTCCCTGCCAGTCACATTTACACAGTAATCAGTGCAGTTTTATAGCACTATAAATGTGAATGGTCCCAGAAATGTGTCAAAAGTGTCCGATATGTCCGCCGCAATGTCACGGTCACAATAAAAATCGCAGAACGCCATCATTACTAGCAAAAAAAAAAATGTTTTAATAAAAAATGCCATAAATCTATCCCCTATTTTGTAGACGCTATAACTTTTGCGCAAACCAAATTAATACACAGTTATTGTGATTTTGTTTACCAAAAATATGTAGAAGAATACATATGAGTCTAAACTGAGGATTTTTTTTTTTTTTTTACAAAATTGTGATATTTATTAAATCAAAATAGTTTTTTTCAAAATTGTCGCTCTTCTTTGGTTTATAGCACAAAAAATAAAAACTGCAGATGATCAAATACCACCAAACGAAATCTCTATTTGTGGGGGAAAAAAACAAAAGATTTAATTTGGGTACAGTGTTGCATGACCGCGCAATTGTCATTCAATGTGCAACAGCGCTGAAAACTAAAAATTGGTCTGGGCAGGAAGGGGAAAATGCCCTGGAAGTGGTTAAAAAACAGAAACAGACAAAAAACTGATATATTTTGATTAAAGAAACCTTTTTTTTTCTGAGCAAAACAGATGAAGGGGGCCTAAAGCTGAACTCCAGGCACGAAGGCCCCTTTCACACATATGGACCGTTCATTTCATCAGTTCAGTCACGTAAAAACGGATGACGTATTCATTAGTTTTTCATCAGTTATTTTTTATATCCACTACCAATGCAAAAACGGATGAAAAAACTGACCATTTGCCAGTCTACATCCGTTTTTTGTCCAAAATATTTTTTAACAGAAGAAAAAAAGAGCTTTGATCAGTTTTAAAAAACGGATGATGACGGATGCCAATGTAAACTGATGTAAATAGATGGTCATCCATTTACATCTGTTTTTCCATAGAGATGCAGTGATGTCTGTTTTTCAGCCATCAACGGATGGATGAAATACAATCGGAAAGCATGTGTGAAAGGGGCCCAAATCTTTCATATAAAATATATTCATCAACAGCCACAAAGGATATAAATCCACCTCGTGCACACCAAATGAGTTTGCAAACTAAGATTAGCTTGTTGTAAATGTAGAGAAGACGTTTAGACTAGGTTCACACTTGTGCGGTGACAATTGCATGTGATTTGCATCGCATTGCGGTGAAGATCGCATGCGATGTCTGTGTGATGCGAATTCAGACATACAAATTGTATGGCTGAAATCGCATTGCGTTCGCACCAAAATGGTGCAGGACTCTTTTTTTTGGGTTCGCACTGAAATCAGATTGCATGGGTATTCACACCTATGTGATCCGATTCCTGCACCATTTGACAGTTCGCACTGCGATCTGATCTGGTGGTGTCGTTAACTTTACATTGACATGTATACCCCATTCGGTGTCACATTTGGCACCTTTTCAGGAGAAAGGGGGGAGCAGATACCTGTGTAATACAGGTATTTTGCTCCCACTTCCTGGTATAGATACCTGAGCCACCCGTTGGTATGTACGCCACTTATAGCGCCTTCTCTGCCCCCCACCCTGTCTTCTGGGACACACACAGGTCCCAGAAGACAGCAGGGACCAGTGGAATAGTACAGCGCGAGTCGTACATGCGCAGTAGGGAACCAGGAAGTGAAGCTGCAAGGCTTCACTTCCTGATTCCCCTACCGAAGATGGCGGCGGCAGCACCCGAGAGCTTGGCTTCGGGTGCCGACATCATGGGCGTGCTGGACAGGTAAGTGTCCTTATTTTAAAAGTCAGCAGCTGCAGTATTTGTAGCTGCTGACTTTAAAAAATAAATACAAATTTGGTGGAACTCCGCTTTAACCAGGAGATGGAACATTCTCTTAGGACAGTGATGGCGAACCTTGGCACCCCAGATGTTTTGGAACTACATTTCCCATGATGCTCATGCACTCTGCAGTGTAGTTGAGCATCATGGGAAATGTAGTTCCAAAAAATCTGGGGATCCAAGGTTCGCCATCACTGTCTTAGGAGAGTAAGCTTCTTGCTTCCCTTGCAGGTTAGACTAGGGGAGTGCAATTAAGAAGATGGAACCCCAAGCAGAGTTTTACTATCGCCATATCAAACTCAAAATGTTTAATATGCAGTAATATGTAAATTAAAAAGAAACCAAATGGCTTAGGGTGGTAAGGTTTAGACAGCTTCGAAGAGTGATTAGGTTACTGTGACAGTAAATAAATCCCATCAAAAGGCTATAAATTCATACAAGGCAGTGGGACAGCAACTGTTAAGACAGCAGAAATCTGACTGTCACAGACAGACCCCATGGGAGGTAAATTTAATGCACTGACAATCTCTTTATTACAAGGCAGCTTATCTCTGGATACCCTGCATAGGGGTGAACGGGCAGCAGAAAACTCAAATAAGCCCTGTAATAGGATTCCAAGACTACGCTTCAAACAGAAAATAAGCAGCTGTTCCGGGACAAAGTCCTGTAGATAGAACGAGCATGCTTCAAACTTTCCTGTAAGAACTGTGCCAGGCGAGATGCTGAATCAGTGTGCCAGTACAAACACAAGTCTGTCAGTAAAACAGGCCAGCACCCACCCTGCACCATGCCAAAGCACATATGAAAATGCTACAAGTGCATCAAGCCATATGGTCTAGTCTAGTCACTCTTGGCAGACTCTTCCCCAAGTATACATAGCCTGAGCAGATCCTCGTTTTTGGCACAGTACTATTCTTGAGATATACAAGGCCAGTTTACATGAACAAAAACAGGAAAATGTCGTTTGTGCTAAAGAAAAAGCCATTAAAATAGGATTATTCTGCTCTATTGTTAACTGGATTAAACCATTGCCCAACATCACACAATCGATGAGACATTTTTCTATTACGAAGGTAATAAAGTACAATGGAACCTCGGATTACGAGCCTAATCCGTTCCAGGAGAATGCTCGTAATCCAAAAGTACTCGCATACCAAAGCGAGTTTTTCCCATAGAAGTCAATGGTGACCTGAGCGATTAGCAGTGTTTGATTGCTCAGTTCTCAGTGTAGGAGGTGGTGAGGGAAAGATATCGCATTGAATTGATATTGCATCCACCTAGGTGAGTATAAGTTGTATTTTATATACCCCATACTTTTCTTTTAAAGTGGACCTAGCATTAGAGATAAACTTACATATTATTTAGCATTAAAAATTAACACATATAGCCATTTATTACCTTCCACACAGTAGATCACTGACAATGCCATCATTCGATTTTTTAATCAGAAATATGGAGTCAGCTTTGTTAAGACACCATTAAGGGTCAGCACCTTGTTACTGGACTGAGATTCTGGCTTCAAAATATTACTCCTGTACAATCCTCATCCCAGTCACTAGAATTTACACACTATGGCCCAGATTCTCATACATTAGCGTTGCTCCTGGGCAGCGTAATGTATGAGCTCTACGTTTCACCGCCGCAGGTCTACAGGTTTAAATCCTGATTCTCAGAACACTTACCTGTAAACTTGCGGCGGTGTAGCGTTAGATTGCTCGGCGCAAGCCCGCCCAATTCAAATGGGGCGGGCACCATTTAAATTAGGCGCGCTCCCGCGCCGAGCGTACTGCGCATGCTCCGTCGGGTAAATTACCCGACGTGCATTGCGCTAAATGACGTCGCCCCGACGTCATTTGCCTAGATGTATACGTAAATGGCGTCCAGCGCCATTCACGGACGTCTTACGCAAACGACGTAATTTTTATTCAATTCGACGCGGGAACGACGGCCATAGTTAACATTGGTTGCGCCTGCTAATTAGCAGGGGCAACCTTACGCGTCGGGTACGCTACGCAAACGACGTTAATTCGCTGCGTCGACCTCGCGTATGTTCGGGAATCGCCGTACTTACCTCATTTGCATAGACGACGGGGAAAAGCGGCGATGCGACACCTAGCGGCGGGAAAAAAAATTACTTTTAAGATCTGACAGCGTAACAGCCTTACGCTTGTCAGATCTAATGGGTACCTATGCGCAACTGATTCTGAGAATCAGTCGCATAGATACCCGGGGCCAGATGAGGTGTTACGACGGCGCTAATGGTGTTGCGCCGTCGTAACGCCTTTGAGAATCTGGCCCTATATGCCTTAGCCTAATAGTGGCCACCATACATGGGTCAATAAATAGATATTTTTTCAACTGATCTCTTCCAATAAAGAATAAATGATCTATAGTCGACAACCCAACCAATCAATATGCCACATAGAGGAAGTGGACTTCGATTCACAGTTGAGATACAATCTCAATTTACACATTCCCGCTTACACCATGTAGTCTCATAGTCTGAGGTATGTCAGGACTGGCAATTAATACAAAATGGTAGATCATTTTCTACCCTTGCCGATCGAATTAAGTCTAAATTGATCGGAAAGGAAGTAATGGCTATTTCATTGTTTTGTTTGAATTGCACATAATATAAACATTGAAGTGTATGTGGCCATCCCTGCTGAACCGGCTAAGATTTGAACAATCTATGGCCGGCTTTAAAGCAAAATTGTAGGTAATAAATGAAGCCTAGTTTATACAGCAGGCATTGAATCCTAAATGTGGGAAAACCTCCACTAGGATTAGGTCATTTGACCTAATCCTAGTGGAGGTTTTCCCATATAAACCTACCACACATAGGCACACGACACTTGTAGTACACAACTTATACTAGAGTGATTGGAAATACTAGCAGGCAGGCCCGTCGGAACAGGACAGGCAAAGCAAGCAACTGCCTGGGGCCCCGAGCTGGCCAGGGGCCCCCAGCAGCCGCTTGCTATAAGTGCTGCAGTCTGTCCATGGGACGGGACCCAATGGGACCATTGGTCCCAGGCGGCAGGTTCTGAGGGGCGGCACATTGATGCCGAGAAAACACTGGTCCCGCATGATCGCTCCGCTCCACACGCCCGCCCCGCCCCCCTCTCCTCACCTCCCCTCACTGTATGGATGCCCTGGCGCCGCTGCTATTACATGTAATAGCAGATCACAGCTGGCCGCCCCCTCCCATCCTCTCCGCGGCTCCCCCCTTTGCTGCTGACAAGTGAAAGTCAGTTTTCAGACTGACGGCCAACAGCGTGAAGGGGGAGGAGCTTTCTGCTGAGTGGACACCCCATGATGAAAAGAGCCCAAGAGGGATCACTGCTGACACTGAGAGAAAGTAAGTGCCAACTCCCATACCCCCTCCCTACCACCCCTGGCTGTGTCTAACCCCCTCCCTACCACCCCTGCCTGTGTCTAACCCCCCTCCCTACCACCCCTGCCTGTGTCTAACCCCCCTTCCTACCACCCCTGCCTGTGTCCAACTCCCATACCCCCTCCCTACCACCCCTGCCTGTGTCCAACTCCCATACCCCCTCCCTACCACCCCTGGCTGTGTCTAACCACCTCCCTACCACCCCTGGCTGTGTCTAACCCCCTCCCTACCACCCCTGCCTGTGTCTAACCCCCCTTCCTACCACCCCTGCCTGTGTCTAACCCCCTCCCTACCACCCCTGCCTGTGTCCAACTCCCATACCCCCTCCCTACCACCCCTGGCTGTGTCTAACCCCCTCCCTACCACCCCTGGCTGTGTCTAACCCCCTCCCTACCACCCCTGCCTGTGTCTAACCCCCCTTCCTACCACCACTGCCTGTGTCTAACCCCCCTTCCTACCACCCCTGCCTGTGTCTAACCCCCCTTTCTACCACCCCTGCCTGTGTCTAACTCCCATACCCCCTCCCTACCACCCCTGGCTGTGTTAAAACCTACCTACCTACCACCCTGGGCCCTGCCTGTGTCTAACCCCCCCTCCCTACCACCCCTGGCTGTGTCTAACCCCCTTCCTACCACCCCTGCCTGTGTCTAACCCCCCTTCCTACCACCCCTGCCTGTGTCCAACTCCCATACCCACTCCCTACCACCCCTGGCTGTGTCTAACCTCCTCCCTACCACCTGTGGCTGTGTCTAACCCCCTCCCTACACCCCTGCCTGTGTCTAACCCCCCTTTCTACCACCCCTGCCTGTGTCTAACTTCCATATCCCCTCCCTACCACCCCTGCCTGTGTCTAACTCCCATACCCCCTCCCTACCACCCCTGGCTGTGTCTAAACCTACCTACCTACCACCCTGGGCCCTGCCTGTGTCTAACCCCCCCTGGCTGTGTCTAACCCCCTCCCTACCACCCCTGCCTGTGTCCAACTCCTATACCCCCTCCCTACCACCCCTGCCTGTGTCCAACTCCCATACCCCCTCCCTACCACCCCTGGCTGTGTCTAACCACCTCCCTACCACCCCTGGCTGTGTCTAACCCCCTCCCTACCACCCCTGCCTGTGTCTAACCCCCTCCCTACCACCCCTGCCTGTGTCTAACCCCCCTTCCTACCACCCCTGCCTGTGTCTAACCCCCCTTTCTACCACCCCTGCCTGTGTCTAACTCCCATATCCCCTCCCTACCACCCCTGCCTGTGTCTAACCCCCCTTCCTACCACCCCTGCCTGTGTCTAACTCTCATACCCCCTCCCTACCACCCCTGGCTGTGTTAAAACCTACCTACCTACCACCCTGGGCCCTGCCTGTGTCTAACCTCCCCTCCCTACCACCCCTGCATGTGTCTAACCCCCTTCCTACCACCCCTGCCTGTGTCTAACCCCCCTTTCTACCACCCCTGCCTGTGTCTAACTCCCATATCCCCTCCCTACCACCCCTGCCTGTGTCTAACCCCCCTTCCTACCACCCCTGCCTGTGTCTAACTCCCATACCCCCTCCCTACCACCCCTGGCTGTGTTAAAACCTACCTACCACCCTGGGCCCTGCCTGTGTCTAACCCCCCCTCCCTACCACCCCTGGCTGTGTCTAACCCCCCTTCCTACCACCCCTGCCTGTGTCTAACCCCCCTTCCTACCACCCCTGCCTGTGTCCAACTCCCATACCCCCTCCCTACCACCTCTGGCTGTGTCTAACCCCCTCCCTACCACCCCTGCCTGTGTCTAACCCCCTTCCTACCACCCCTGCCTGTGTCCAACTCCCATACCCCCTCCCTACCACCCCTGGCTGTGTCTAACCCCCTCCCTACCACCCCTGCCTGTGTCCAACTCCCATACCCCCTCCCTACCACCCCTGGATGTGTTTAACCCGCTCCCTACCACCCCTGCCTGTGTCCAACTCCCATACCCCCTCCCTACCACCCCTGGCTGTGTCTAACCTCCTCCCTACCACCCGTGGCTGTGTCTAACCCCCTCCCTACCACCCCTGCCTGTGTCTAACCCCCCTTTCTACCACCCCTGCCTGTGTCTAACTCCCATATCCCCTCCCTACCACCCCTGCCTGTGTCTAACCCCCCTTCCTACCACCCCTGCCTGTGTCTAACTCCCATACCCCCTCCCTACCACCCCTGGCTGTGTCTAAACCTACCTACCTACCACCCTGGGCCCTGCCTGTGTCTAACCCCCCCTCCCTACCACCCCTGGCTGTGTCTAACCCCCTCCCTACCACCCCTGCCTGTGTCCAACTCCTATACCCCCTCCCTACCACCCCTGGCTGTGTCTAACCCCCTCCCTACCACCCCTGCCTGTGTCCAACTCCCATACCCCCTCCCTACCACCCCTGGCTGTGTCTAACCACCTCCCTACCACCCCTGGCTGTGTCTAACCCCCTCCCTACCACCCCTGCCTGTGTCTAACCCCCTTCCTACCACCCCTGCCTGTGTCTAACCCCCCTTCCTACCACCCCTGCCTGTGTCTAACTCCCATATCCCCTCCCTACCACCCCTGCCTGTGTCTAACCCCCCTTCCTACCACCCCTGCCTGTGTCTAACTCCCATACCCCCTCCCTACCACCCCTGGCTGTGTTAAAACCTACCTACCACCCTGGGCCCTGCCTGTGTCTAACCCCCCCCCCCTCCCTACCACCCCTGGCTGTGTCTAACCCCCCTTCCTACCACCCCTGCCTGTGTCTAACCCCCCTTCCTACCACCCCTGCCTCTGTCTAACTCCCATACCATCCCTGCCTGTGTCCAACTCCCATACCCCCTCCCTACCACCCCTGGCTGTGTCTAACCCCCTCCCTACCACCCCTGCCTGTGTCTAACCCCTCCCTACTACCCCTGCCTGTGTCTAACCCCCCTTCCTACCACCCCTGCCTGTGTCTAACTCCCATACCCCCCTCCCTACCACCCCTGGCTGTGTCTAAACCTACCTACCTACCACCCTGGACCCTGCCTGTGTCTAACCCCCCTCCCTCCATGTCCAATCTGCTTGGGGCCCCCAAATTCCTTCAAACGGCCCTGCTAGCAGGACCCCAGTCACAACACAACCAAGCAGCGCCACTACCCTGCACACTCACCTTATTGCATATTTCACCGGTTTCTCTTTGAGAAACCACCCAGGGGGCAGCAGCTCATCTACCCAGTCCTAGAGCAGAAGTTTACCCCTTTATCATTAAATCCTAAATGCTTAGCTGCACTGTTATGTAGATAAAATCCTGAATCGGACCTGCCCACTTCTGAATATTTACTAGTACACCAAAATGCCTCTAATGTAAAGCACACAGTCTGGACAAATTGTATTAGCCGCCATTCACATTTAGGCCCGATTCACACCTATGCAAGTTGCAGTTTGCATATTCTAGGTGCATTTTGCATTTTTCAATACACGTTTTGGATCCATTGAAGTCTATGGAACCAAAAAACAGAAAGAAGTCCATGGCCCTTTCCATAAAATGCACAGATGTGAACTACATGCAGCCAGGTGAGTTATTTTTGGGGGATTTTCATGTGTTTGTGCATGCAACTTTTTTTTATTAGAAAGAAAAAACACCATTGTACATGTGAAGAGCTGTAGACAATACATGAGAGTAGAATGGGTCATCCAACAGAAAACAACTAGGTCATCTGGTAACCAGAAGGTATACCATCAAACAGGTCAAATTATAGAACAGTAATGTTAAATCTAGATTTCGAGCACGTATGCACATATATATCAGGACTACCTAACCACCTACTCGACCTGGAGGGGGAATGAAATATAATACAAAGCAGTAGGTACCTGGGGGGGGGGGGGAGAGGAACCGGTGTCATGACCCCAATCTACGATCTACACCGTGAGGCGTCTGGACCATATTTTTTTGAAACTTTTTAGGACAATTGCGACCCATGTACGTAAGCTTTTATAATGAGAGTGTGTCGTTCACCAGCTTTTTCCATGCAGAGATCTGGGGTGGCTCAGGTGTTTTCCAGTTAAGCAAAATAGTTTTCCTAGCGTAATACGCGCAGTAAAAGATAAAAAGTTTTGTATGTGTGTTTGTGGGCAGATTGTCCGTCACACCCAAGAGAAGTATCAGGGGATCAAGCCCAATGGGTACTCTACTAATTAGTCTAATGTTAGCGGCCACCTCCTGCCAGAATGTCTATCTGGGAGCAACCCCAGACCATATGCATAAAGTTGCCTGCGCCCTCCCTGCAGCGCGGACACCGGTCGTCAGCCAAACGGCAGATGACCGACAGGCGTTGTGGCGTATAGTACACCCTATGAAGAAATTTAATCTGAACAAATCGATCCTTGGCTGCTATCATAAAGGGGAATGTACTGTTGTAGGCTCTCGGACCAAACTTCCTCTGTCAGGTTTGGTAAATCTCTTTGCCAGGCACTGAATGCCCTGTTTGCTCCGGTACTGCCAGCACAGGCGAGTCTGAGATATATGGAGGATAGCGTTTTGTCTATGTCGCGGGCCGCAAGAAGTCGCTCAACCGAATGTAGGACTAATGTGACCGGCTCCGGGAACTGTGCCCTAAGTGCGTGTCTAAGCTGCATATATCGGAAATACATACATGAAGGGAGAGAGAATTTGTTCTTCAGGTCACGGAAGGAGAGGAGACGGCCCCCAGGCATAACATCTCAGAGGGTTTTTACTTCATACCTGGCCCATACCTGCGTCCGGCACGGTCCGCAAATGGGGCAGTTCCGGGTTGCCCCATAGGGGAGTATAGGGAGAATAGGTCCGGGGCCCCATCAGGGACCCCGAAACCCACCTCCACACTCCGACGGTGGTTCTCATAGGAGTAGTAACGTGTACGCTAGAACGAGGCCCTAGGTATACTGAATTGCTAAGTTTGGCGTATGAGTCCAATATTGCCGCCTCAAGATTCACTGGGGGATTGGATCGGTCCTGCATGAACCACCACCTCACGCAGACCTGGACCGCCGCCCAGTAATACTTCCTAAAGTTGGGTAACGCCAGGCCCCCTCCCGACAATGAATGCTGGAGTGATCCAATTTAGCAAAAAATTAATTAGGTATGGTGACGGGGTGTGACTAAATGCGTAAAGGAACTTAGGGAGGAAGGACATCTTTATCAAATGAATCCTACCTACCGGAGTCAGCGGCAGAGTTTTCCAAGTGTTGTATTTTTGGTTAAATTTTGCAGAATCGGGCGCACACTGGCTGCCAAGTAGTCCGGCAGGTGTCTCTGGACTTATATGCCCAAATACTTAAATTTGTCGACCCATTGAAGGGGGGCCGGTAAGTTAGGAGGAGGGACCATCGGGCGTAAAGGAAAGAGCACTGATTTGTCCCAAATTATTTTAATGCCCGAGAACCTGCCAAATCGCTCGAAAATGCCAAGGGCCACCGCCAAGGAAGCATGAGGGTCACCCAGATACAGGAGGGTGCCATCTGCGTGCATGGAGATCTTTTCTACCAGGGGTGGCACCCGGATACCATTCACTTCATCGGATCGTGTCAACGCAGCCAGCGGCTCAGCGGCCAGGGCAAAGAGGGTGGGAGAGAGGGGCAGTCCTGTCTAGTGCCTCGGCGGAGCGGGAAGGCCGCAGACAGATTGTGCATGCAACTTAGTATTATTGAAGCAGATTTGTGCATTTTTGATCCTATAAAATACAATAGAAGCACATGACAGATGTGTGAAAACCAGCATTTTTCGAGCACTCTCATAAGGGGCCAAACATGCACAATTCTGTTCCAAAGTATTCATGTACTTGTTGGAGCTGCATACAAAAAGTGACATAAGGCCTCATGCAGAATTTTCCATCGGAAAAAAATAAAACATGTTCTATTTCTAAACTCTGGCGGAAAAAAGTCAGATGGGGCCCACACACACAGTCGGAATATCCAATGAAAAAATTATGTCTGACATTTTAAAGTTGCTTTCACACAGAAAGTGCCGGCCCTTAGTGGTAAAGTGTAGATTGTTTAAGCAGCGCTTTTGCGCCACTTTTAACCCCTGAAAAAGGGGGTTTAAGGGCCAAATCCTCAAAAGAGATACAACGGAGTAACTGCTGTTACTCCGTCGTATCCCTGGTCCTAACTATGGAACTGATCCACAGAATCAGTTTTCCATAGTTAGGGAGAAGATCCGGCATGTGTAATTGAATTACACTGCCGGATCTTAGGATGCAGTACCGCATCCGCCGCTGGGGGCATTTTGTGTCGAAATGCCGCCTCGGGTATGCAAATTAGCACTTACGGAGATCCACAAAGCTTTTCTGCTTCGTTTTTTCTCCGTAAGTATTAAGTTGCATATGCAAAATTAGGGCTGCTTTTACATGGTGTAAAGTTAGTACACCATGTAAAAGCAGACCCTTCTGTCTAGCAACGCGTTTTTTTTCGAATTTTAATTTTTTTTTCACGCCGTATTTTTTTTTTTTTGACGCAACTTTATTGACCCGTCGCAATCCACAAAGCCCGGCGTAACGTAATTTCACGCTATGCACGTCGGGAAAATGACGTCACGAGCATGCGCAGTACGGCCGGCGCGGGAGCGCGCCTCATTTAAATGGGAATCGCCCCCATGAAATGAGGAACGCCTTGCGCCGGCGGAATTTAAGTTACACGGCCAGAAATTTCTAGGTAAGTGCTTTGTGGATCGGGCACCTAGGTAGAAATTTTAAGGCAGTGTAACTTAAATTAGAAATTCGCCGTTACGCCGGGTCTTTGTGTATTTGGCCCTAAAACTCCTGTGTTGCGGAAATTTCAAAGCGCTTTTCAGGCACTTGGGAAGCGCTGCCCAATGGGCAGGGCGTTTTGGGAGTGCTGCATACAGTGCTCCCAAACTGCCCCAAAGATGCTACTTGCAGGACTTATCCGAACGTCCCGCAAGCACACTGCCCGGGTATGAAGGCACCCATTGTAATGAATAGGAGGCAGTTTTCAGACGCTTTACAGGCGCTATTTCTAGGGCTAAAACGCCTGAAAACTGCCTCGGTGTGAAAGTGGTCTAAGCGTCAGCAGGGGGGGTAAGATTAGAATGGAGGCTGCATTTATAAAGGATCCGGGTGCCATAGTATGGTCAGTACTAAACTGCAGCAAACATTTTCTTCTTATACTTTTGAAATAATAATATGGATGTTTAATAAAAGTATTTTAAGGCTGCAGCCATCCTTGAAATATATATGATAGCTTAGCTGCTCAGAGTTATGATAAAGGCCGACGTTAGTGATACAATAGGGGGATTCCTCTTTTCTGCTCCGTGAAAGACGTGATGTCCATCAACATGATGTATGGAGGGGGTGATCACAGGCAACATTTTTCAGGATGTCATCTTCTCGTCTCTCCCGTCACAAGGCAACCAAGAATTTACTGGCTGGAATGAGGGATCTCAGCGGTGCTCATTTTAACAATTCTCTTATTTTCATTTATTTTTTAGGTACTACAAAAAGTACAATAAGGTAAAATAGTAAAAAAGCCAGTTCAAACAATCAGTCAAATGTTTACATCTCATTTATTCATATATGGTTTTCTACGTTCATATTAAAGCGGGAGTTCACCCGAAATTTTTTTTTTTAACATTAGATTGATGCTCATTTTGTCAAGGGGAATCGGGTAGTTTTTTTTAAATCGAAGCAGTACTTCCCGTTTTAGAGAGCGATCTTCTCCGCCGCTTCCGGGTATGGTCTTCTGGGACTGGGCGTTCCTATTTGATTGACAGGATTCCGACGGTCGCATACATCGCGTCACGAGTAGCCGAAAGAAGCCAAACGTCGGTGCGGCTCTATACGGCGCCTGGGCACCGACGTTCGGCTACTTTCGGAAAATCGTGACGCGATGTATGCTACCGTCGGAAGCCTGTCAATCAAATAGGAACGCCCAGTCCCGCAGCCCATACCCGGAAGCGGCGGAGAAGATCGCTCTCTAAAACGGTAAGTACTGCTTCGATTTAAAAAAATCTACCCGATTCCCCTTGACAAAATGAGCATCAATCTAATGTTAAAAATTTACTTTTCGGGTGAACCTCCACTTTAACGTTAGTTGAACTATTCTGTGAAATCATTTTTGTGAAAACTTTCATACAATGCATGTTTCACTCTCTTAAAATCTCAGCTATTTCCTCGAGACACACCCATTATGATCAGTGCTCGTCTGATTAGAACGTGATACAAGGAAACTCTAAAGTTGTGTGTGGGGGGGGGGGGGGGGGGGGTGTCCAGTTTGTACAGCAGTCAACAGGGAGAAGGAATTTGAAAAGCAGGATGTCATGGAGGAAAAAGACCAGACAGAATTAAAGGGATCTGCATGGAACAACACAGGGAGCGTCTATGAAATAATTCATGGCCATTGCATTGTATAGTATTTTTTTAGAGCTTTAAACATTTGGTGCTTTAAATACAGTAAAGAGATTATATATATATAAAAATTATTTTATACTTTTACTGCTCTTATGCAACTAATCATGAGGTGCATAGTGGAACTTTAACAAAAAAAAAAATTATGGTTGCTTCTTGTTTGCCATCTTTGCTTTTTCCATGTTGAACATTTTCTAAATAGCTGACATTTTAATAAAATACTGCATTTTGCACTTCATTGCATCAAAATAAAAACAGAGGATCTGGAATAAAACTTTAAAAAATAAAAAGGTACCAGCTGGTTATAAAATTGTCTAGAAATGAGGCATCAACTGATTATTGACCAAGTTATTATCTAATAAAATATCTAATGTACAGAGTCAACAAGAAAAGTGCATTTCGGAATTGTATTGCGCTCTAATTTTCATCTAGGTTTTTTTATTTTTTGTTCAAAGCTCTCTTGGAAATTTCCATCTCTATAGAAGCATATTGTAACGCTGTCATTGTGTGTCTTTTGTCTCCAAAACAACCAATGATATAACCAAGAGGCCAACACCTAAATAAAGGGCTTTTATGAAAGGAGGATCAAAAGCTACATTTTAACAACTTCAAATTATTCAACGAGGTTCCAGGACCATAAAAAGTAACAAGAACGTATAAATTAGAAATCATATGGAACCACAGTATAAATATTATAAATAGCGAAATAAATAAAACCTTCCTCTTCGCCATCTCAAGTGACATGTAGAACTGAAGCTATCAGGCCCCTTTCAGACGGACGGCTGTTTTGCCGAAGTAAAAAGCACTACCAATGTTTTGTGAAATTCAAGGCTCCAGGCACTGCGATTAGCTGCATTTGCACATTGCGATTACATGTGTTTACGTGCGTTTAATTGCGGCCGCGTTTAGCTGCGGTATTCATTTCCATAGCAACCCTTTTTATTTTTTGGGATTATGATATGCGTCCTGTTCTTTTTTTTTTTCCCAACGCTTCTATCCACAGTTGACAAAAAAGACTGCGATTACGTGCATATAGCTGCGCTACATCGCACCTGGACGCATTCAATTCTATTTTTTCTATTCGCACCAAACCGCATGTAACGAAATCGCACGTAAACGCTGTGTGTGAATGGGGCCATAGGAAAACATTGTGTGCTTTTAGCTGCGGTAGAAAAATAGAAAATCTAAAAGCACCATTCTATCCGTCCGTGTGAAAGGGGCCTCATAGAGGAGGAACCACCAATTTTAATTGGGCAATGGTCATGTTTAAGCCCTTAATATTTCCCTCATCTGTTACAGAAGCATCCAAATGGTCCAACATATGGCTTTCCAGTACTGTCCACAAGATTAAAAAAGGCTTTCTTTAATATACGAACCCTAGTTAGTCACACATTCTTAATCATGCCCAATTGTATAATCTAATCTGTAGATAAACACGTAAGAATTAATCAGGCCTAATGCAATCAGCACGTGTAGGGGATCCTTGAACCTGACCAGTTCCCTATATATGAACTATACTTACATACGAGATGAACCTGACCTCCTGTCAGTGGGTTCCGTACTTACAGACCTCCAACCCTCCAGCCAAATGAGAGAGAAGCAGAACTCCAGGACATGAGACTAGAAGTTTAATCCGACCATCAGACATCGGGAAGCATCCAAATTCAGAATGATCAGCAAAGCTCTGCAAGCTCTGAATGCTGTCCTCATTGCACTGATCACATCCCTTTGTTCCCCTTTGAATAGAATAGCAAGGCAGAATCTCTCCACCCCATGAAAGATTAACCCATCATTTGCATTACCCCTGGTCCCTCTACTCTGTCCAACAAGTATATAGAGACAACAGGAAAACAGCTGCCCCCCCTGGAGAAAGGCTGGGAGCAAAGCTTTTACTGGGAAAGAGAATAACTCAAATATAAAGATAAAGATACTATACTAGCAGTAGAAAGACACCCGCGACACTGCTGAGATCAAGATTCATCCACATTAGAATAAGAGTTAATGATGTCTACATGTCCTCTTCTATTTATCAGAATAGTAATAGTCTAGAATATATGACTGTAAAGAGAATGATTATACACAGCCTGGGGAATTTTCATTGACTGCAAAACCACATCAGTGACTTCTCCTGGGGACTTACTAACCCTTGCAGCACAATGACCACAGCTTTTGCCATCTACTCATTTACAGCCACGTCTTTCATGGAATAAGCAACCATTCACAAAACACTGAATACCACTGCCATTCATGGGAAAAGGCAGAATTCTTCCATCTGACCTAAAACACAAAACCCAGCGCAGCAATCACCATATCTTGCCTCCCCCATCATGTGGCCAGAGGTGTTGAGTTGAACAAAAGCCCAGTCATAAGTCAAAGGTCCAAACAACTGGGGGGAGAGATCTGCTACATATTTCCACATACTACTTAACCAGCCTGTCCATACACAAAGAGCGGCTGACTCCAAGGCCTGGCATCCTTTTCCTGCTTAAAAAGATCAATGGGCCACTTTAAATCACCCCAGCATGCTTTTCCCAACATTTAATTGGGCGCATTCAAATCTAGATAAAAAGTAATTATAGAACGTTGGTCTAATTTCAAATAAATTTATATATATATATATATATATATATATATATATATATATATATATATATATATATATATATATATAGAGAGAGAGATAGATAGATAGACACACACATATTATATATATATATATATATATATATATATATATATATATATATATATATACATTTATTTGAAATTAGACCAACGTTCTATAATTACTTTTTATCTAGATTTGAATGCGCCCAATTAAATGTTGGGAAAAGCATGCTGGGGTGATTTAAAGTGGCCCATTGATCTTTTTAAGCAGGAAAAGGATGCCAGGCCTTGGAGTCAGCCGCTCTTTGTGTATGGACAATATATATATATACATACACACACACACACACACACACACATATACAAACATACATACACATATATATATATATATATATATATATATATATACACACACACACATACCGTATTTGCCGGCGTAGAAGACAACTGGGCGTATAAGACAACCCCTATTTTTCCAGGATTTTTTTTGGTTTTGGGATATACTCGCCGTATAAGACTACCCTCTTCCTACTAGTCTGTCTGGAAGCTGAGGGGTAGCCAGAACAACCGCTGACAGGAACAACCACTGACAGAAACAGACATTTTTCAAATCTCACTGTGCCATTACATTACATGCCCCACTGTGCCATTCCATCACATGCCCCACTGTGCCATTCCATCACATGCCCCACTGTGCCATTCCATCACATGCCCCACTGTGCCGTGCCATTACATGCCCCACTGTGCCGTGCCATTACATGCCCCACTGTGCCATTCCAGGCCCCCACTGTGCCATTCCAGGCCCCCACTGTGCCATTCCAGGCCCCCACTGTGCCATTCCAGGCCTCTACTGTGCCATTCCAGGCCCCCACTGTGCCATTCCAGGCCCCCACTGTGCCATTTCAGGCCCCCACTGTGCCATTCCATGCCCCCACAGTGCCATTTCATGCCACCACAGTGCCATTCCATGCCTCCACTGTGCCATTCCATGCCTCCACTGTGCCATTCCATGCCTCCACTGTGCCATTCCATGCCTCCACTGTGCCATTCCATGCCTCCACTGTGCCATTCCATGCCTCCACTGTCCATCACATGCCTCTACTGTGCCGGCCAAGACGATCTCCCTACCTTTTTTTTGCTGTGGACATCCATGTTTCAGGCTGCGGGCATCCATGATTCAAAAGCCGTGCCTCCTCCTCAGACTGTTCCGTGATAGGCGGAACATTAATTTTCCCAGCGGGGCCTCTGTTCAGTGTTACGCCCATCACAGACGTCCTCTCGTCCGAGGAAGAGAAGGCATCAGTGATAGGCGGAACACTAAACAGAGGCCCTGCTGGGAAAATGAGTGTTCCGCCTATCACGGAACAGTCTGAGGAGGAGGCGCGGCTTTTAAATCATGGATGCCCGCAGCCTGAAACATGGATGTCCGCAGCCTGACGGAGACAGATCCGGCGAATAAGACGACCCCCGACTGGATGCATTTTTTGCATCCAAAAGGTTGTCTTATACGCCGGCAAATACGGTATATATATATATTTATATATACATACGTACATACACAGTGGGGAATTAATTCATTGATCCCCTG
The DNA here is from genome assembly GCF_905171775.1 of Rana temporaria. Taxonomy (NCBI): domain Eukaryota; kingdom Metazoa; phylum Chordata; class Amphibia; order Anura; family Ranidae; genus Rana; species Rana temporaria. The sequence continues at coordinate 151,010,622 of NC_053494.1, forward strand.
CAGATTTTGTAAGTTTGCCCACTTACAAAGAAATAAAGGGTCTATAATTTGTTTTTCACAGGTGTATTTTAAATGATAGACACAGAATAGCAATGAGAAATCACAAAAAAAATAAAAAAAACACTAAACAAATGTTATAAATGGAGTTTCAGTGAGTAAAATAAGTACAGTAAAACCTCGATTTGAGAGTGTTTTGCAAGACAAGCAACATTTTTTTTAATCATTTTTGACTTGATAAACAAGCGATGTCACACCACAACTGAGTATAAAAGAGAAGAGACGCCTCCAAATGTAGCAATATGGTTACTGTATATTTCATGAAGGTATAACATTTAGCAATTTACATCATTGATCCGGCGTAAAGCTGTCCACATAGACCATCCATCACACACCCATCAACGTCATCCCTTCCACGCTGCGCCCCACAAGCGATTCAAGCCTTGCTCTCAGATCACTCTACTGTAGGGTAGTCCTCCCGGCTACGATTGCAGACTGACAGCGGTGAGAGCCGGCGGTGCGCAGGATGGTCTATGTGGACAGTTTTCCCCCCGGATGCCTGCATACGTAGATGTGCCTGTTTTAATCAATAACCATGCGAGTTGCTAAATGTTGTACCTTCATTAAAATGTAACCATATTGCTACACTTATAGGCGCCTCTCTTCCCTTTTGGCCCTTTTCAGACGGACGGCAGTTTTGCCGCAATTAAAAGCATGTACATTTTCAGTGAAATTCAAGGCTCTGGGCACTGCGATTAGCTGCATTTGTACATTGCGATTATGTGCAGTTACATGCGGCCGCGTTTAGCTGCGGTAGTCATTTCCATAGCAACCCTTTTTATTTTTTTTGATTATGATGTGCTTTCTCTGTTCTTTTTTTTTTTTTCTCACGCTGCTATCCGCAGTTGACACAAAAGACTGCGATTACCTGCGGTTAAGTGCATACACAGATTAGTTGTTAAAGCGGGGGTTCACCCTATCGACGGGAAAAAAAAAAAAAAAAAAAATGTATTTTACCTTAAAATCAGGCATTGTAGCGCGAGCTACAGTATGCCTGTCCCGAATTTTTTACCGCCGTACTCACCTTGTAGTCGTCCATCGAAGATTCCGGGGAATGGGCGTGCCTATGGAGACGGAGGATGATTGACGGCCGGCTCTGGCGCGTCACGCTTCTCCGGAAATAGCCGAAATAGGCTTGGTCTTCACGGCGCGTGCGCATAGCCTGTGCGCAGGCGCCGTGAAGAGCCGAGACCTACTCCAGCTGTCTTCGGGGAGAGTGACGTGCCAGGGCCGGCCGTCAATCATCCTCCCTCTCCATAGGCACGCCCATTCCCCGCGGGAGCCGGAATCTACGATGGACGACTACAAGGTGAGTACGGGGTTAAAAAAATCGGGACAGGCATACTGTAGCTCGCGCTACAATGCCTGTCTCGATGGTAAAATGTGTCGGGGGGGGGGTGAACTACCGCTTTAATTTAACAAGGTGCTCCTAATGAAAACTCATTACAGTCATGGCCGAAATTGTTGGCACCCCAGAAATCTTTCCAGAAATTAAAGTATTTCTCACAGAAAAGTATTGCAATAACACATGTTTTGCTATACACGTTTATTTCCTTTGTGTGCATTGGAACAAAAAATAAATAAAAAAATTGGACATAATGTCACACAAAACTCCAAAAATGGGCTGGGCAAAATTCTTGGCACCCTTAACTTAATATTTGGTTGCACACCCTTTGGAAAAAATAACTGAAATCAGTTGCTTCCTATAACCATCAATAAGCTTCTCACACCTCTCACCCGGAATTTTGGACCACTCTTCCTTTGATCCAGGGTGCCTTTTCCCAACAGCAATTTTAAGATCTCTCCACAGTTGTTCAATGGGATTTAGATCTGGACTTATTGCTGGCCACTTTAGAACTCTCCAGCGCTTTGTTGCCATCCATTTCTGGGTGCTTTTTGACGTATGTTTGGGGTCATTGTCCTACTGAAAGACTCAAGATCTAGGACGCAAACCCAGCTTTCTGACACTGGGCTCTACATTGTGACCCAAAATCCTTTGGTAATCCTCAGATTTCACGATGCCTTGCACACATTCAAGGCACCCAGTGCCAGAGGCAGTAAAACAACCCCAAAACATCATTGAACCTCCACCATATTTCACTGTAGGTACTGTGTTCTTTTCTTTGTAGGCCTCATTCCATTTTCACTAAACAGTAGAATGATGTGCTTTACCAAAAAGCTCCATCTTGGTCTCATTTCTCTACAAGACGTTTTCCCAGAAGGATTTTGGCTTACTCAAGTACATTTTGGCAAACTGTAGTCTTGCTTTTTTAATGTCTCTGTGTCAGCAGTGGGGTCCTCCTGGGTCTCCTGCCATAGCGTTTCATTTCATTTAAATGTCAACGGATAGTTCGCGCAGACACTGATGCTTCCTGAGCCTGCAGGACATCTTGAATTTCTTTGGAACTTGTTTGGGGCTGCTTATCCACCATCCGGGCTACCCTGCATTGCAGCCTTTCATCAACTTTTCTCTTCCATCCATGCCCAGAGACATTAGCTACAGTGCCATGGGTTGCAAACTTCTTGATAATGTTGCGCACTGTGGACAAAGGCAAATCTAGATCTCTGGAGATGGACTTGTAACCTTGAGATTGCGGATATTTTTCCACAATTTTGGTCCTCAGACAGTTCTCTTCTCTTTAGCTGGAATGGGCTAAAAGACCATCAGCAGGAAGTTAGGTGAGAAGGAAACAACTGTTGCAGTGATTATTCACAAATGGAAGAAATACAAAATAATCATCAATCACTCTTGGTCTGGAGCTCCATGCAAGATTTCACCTCATGGGGCAAGGATGGCTCGGTCAAACGGTCTCGGATCTCGCGTCTATCAAGACCTGCTAACTAATCTGTGATCGAGTTTTTTTTTTTTACAGTTCTTACTCCTTAAGACTATAGACTATAGATACCCCAACAACAATTCCAGATAGGTAGGATGCCATCAATAAATATGGTTTAATTGTCAGGAACTCCCGAATAGGCTGCATATTGGTCTTCCCAATATGATGTATTTGGAACCATTTTTGCTACCCTTGTTTGTAACTCATCTAAAAAAAGTTTTCAATAAAATGTTTGTGATAAAAATAAATTAAAAAAATGTACAGGCCCGTCTGAAGTTCACCATTGAACATCTAAATCAGGGGTGCCCAACCAGTGGCCCGCGGAGCCCTCTGATGTGGCCCGCAACCTCCTGCTCTGGGATGGAATAGAATAAAATACTGTTATTGAAGGCCATTTTATTACCAAAATCACAGTGTATATATGGGCATATCTCTTCTGCAGTGGTTACTGGGCTGCTTTCAAACTGATCTGCAGGTGCAGAGCAGATCACCTGCGGGTTACCTGCATTGAGCCATAGACTTCTGTTATTACCTGCGAGTTTGGTGAGCTTTCTGAAAGTGCACCAAACCTGCAGAATATATTAGAAATCTATTGCAAAGTGCAGGAAAGCCAAAAGGTACACTGCGTTGCACCCACAGTGCAGGAAAAACCGCAGCGCATCAGTGTGAAAGCAGCCTTGGGCCCCTTTCACACGGTCAGTCCGACGCATTTCGACCCTCCATGCACCTCAAAGGAGTGGCAGACGTAAACCGGCTTGTGTCCTACTGTGATGGAAGTACTAAAATGAATATTTTTGTGGGTCAATCCTTATCAATACCTCCGATCCGATAAAAAAAAAAAAAGAAGTATAGTGGGCCGTGTCCGTGTCCTTTCTGCACATGCAGAGCGGACACGGACATTCCGTCCATCCTCCGCTCTGCTCATTGTGGCCCGCGACCGGTTACCAAGTCGCTTAAGTGGCCCTCGCTCTTCAAAAGGTTGGGCACCCCTGATCTAAATGGATTCAGAGAAGGATTGGGAGGAAGTGCTGTGGTCAGATGAGACAAAAATTAAGCTCTTTTGTATAAACTCGACTCGTCGTGTTTGAAGGAAGAAAAATGCAGAATATGACCCTGAGAACACCATCCCTACAGTCAAGCACAGAGGTGGAAACATTATTCTTTGAGGCTGTTTCTCAGCTAAATAAAAATAAAAACACTACAGGTTAATACATCTTTTCCCTTTCTTGTAATGTAGAAGCAGCTAGTATGCAGTCAAGGACCTAATATGCTGGACAAATGTGTCTTTCCCCTACTACATCAGGGGTGTCAAACCCAATTCCATCGTGGGCTGCATCAGCATTATGATTGCCCTCAAAAGGGCAGATTGTATCTGTAAGATTAGATGTCCAGCGCATCCCCTCCCCTTACATACATGTCAAGAGCCACTCCACCATCAGAAGTCGAGTCCCCCACTCTCCCTTACATCACAGTGCACCCCCCTTTCCTTATGCTGCTGCTGGGAAAAAGCTGGATGCATTGCTTAAAAGCAGAAAGAAAGGGTCTGGAGGAGGACCAGAGGAGGGCTGGAGGTGCGAGGGCCACATGAAATGGCCTGGAGGGCCGGATTCGGCTCGCAGGCCTTGTGTTTGACACCTATGTACTACATCATCCTTCCAGTATAGCTCACATAAAAGAAAATGATAAATGTCACTACTGCATCACAGGTCCTGTTTTCCCTTTCCTGGTTCAGATAATCTCAGTCAAAGTTTGTTAAATGAGAAGTGATTACAGATCCTATTTTATTCCATCCTCAAATGTTTGACGTAAAAAAAATTAGGACTTCATCAACATCATCATCACTTGTGTAATCCTGTGTGGCTAGTTTAAATGCCCATAGTTCCCAGCTAATGCTGGCCATACACTATACGAAAATTCGGCCGACATTCGGTCGTTAAGAAAGATCTTTCGTTTTTCGGCCAGTAAATGGGCAGCAAATCGATAATCGTTTGAACGTTTTTGAGCCAAAAAAACGAAGGACAAGTTTGGAAATTTTCTGCCGAACGAACGATAAATCGGAAGGTTAATGTGTTTCCCGTCCGAACTTTCTGCACTAGGTATATGTAAAAAAAAAAACGAACCATTTTTTTTTAATGTCCACTGAGCGATTTATCGGTCATTACATGATGGCACTATCGTTTGCGCTCACGAACGAACTTTCGTTTTTCGAAAGTTCGTTCGGACGATTTTTCGTGGAGTGTATGGCCAGCATGAGTGCTTCCTTCTACGTGTCTTGTGGAGCACAAGTAGGTAGGACCAAACAGGATATCTGTTCTCATTTTGCTAATCAAAGGAAATGAGCAGCTTTTCCAATTCTCCACAAACTGCTTTCAGTATATTTAAAAGTAAGGCTTGGAGGCACCAGCACTCAACGCTGGTGAAATCTATCGCTTTACCATAGTCATAAGGATCAATAAAGTAGTATTGATGACCAACAGCTGGTCATCAATGGCTTTCAAGCTATGTAAATATCCCAGAAATAATCATAGCATGGGGAGAAAAATGCCTAGGAATAGTTCCCCGGAGAACCGCATCAAGGGCACTCAGATC